>NC_067401.1:302371714-302675643 GCF_016432865.1 Antechinus flavipes | reverse complement strand
ATCAAATTTCCAAGGGATAAATCTGATTTTGAAATGATTTTAGAAATATTCCCTTTCTCTTTGAGGTGGTGGCAGTGGTGGTATTTTATTGTTATTCAGTGTTTACAGTTTCAGAAAGGAAATCATAAAAAATATAACCAATTATAATAAAATGCATAGTGCAAAGATATATGTTACTGAAGACATTTCAAGTGAATCCCATTTCAGAGAAAAAAAAAAGGAAACAAGTATCCTTGAATGTAAGTAAATCTAGTAGGTGAATATTTAGATTTGACAAACTAATAGTGTAAGGAGTGATTATTTATCTTTCAAAATGTCTTCCCATAGGACCACTTTGCATAGATTGCTTCTCAGAGCCTTTTATGTATAAATTGATTTACTTATCAACACATATTTGAAGTTTTCAAGTGCAGCCAAAATACACTGAGGCTTACATTCTTTACAAGTGAATTTTCATTATCCTAAATCACAAGTCAAGACATCATCTGTAATTTCATTCAACTTCAAAAAACAAAGTATGAAGAGCAACAACAAATTCTTACATTTTTTAAAATAAAATTTCCACTTCTGTTGTACACAAAATATTGATAGGTAAATGACTCAACATTGAGACTGTCAAAATGACAGAAACATGCCCTCTGAGAGAGGGATTGACTCTGGAGGTGCTGACAAAGACCAACTTTCATCAACCTCTAAGACATATCAGTCAATAAAGATATAAAGTTCCAACTATGTGCCAGTCACTGTGCTAAGTGCTGACTAAATTCCTTTGTGTCCTCTATGTTCAAGATCCCAGGCAACATGTCCTGGCTGCACAGCAGGACCCATAAGAACTATGAAAGAATATAGCTCTTGGAGTAAATATCATCATAAATATGAAGGGAACATCTAGAAACATTAAAATCCTTAACTTCTGCTGCAAGTATGATGTCATAGTGCAAAAAAGTAATTTGAGATCCAAAAGGCTCAGTTGTGGCAGGTTGCCACTGCTATAATTACTTCCCTCCCACTTTTTTCTGTACATTTTGCCTTATAGGTATAGACTTCTTGCCAGAATTTTATAGCCTGTTACCACTGAGGAAAAAACCAAACAAACAATGATCATAATACCTGCACAAAAACTCATCCTTTTCTATGGGTTCCTTGGCCCTTCCCCGTTCAACACACTTCCTGGATGTCCAATAAATGATTAGAATAAAAAATTGCTATGTTAAACTTGATACTACATGTGTCAAGTCTTAGGACAACCTTCTCCTAATGTAGTTTGAAAACTACTGCCCTGAGTCCTCACAACTAAGGTCTCTCTTATCTTTTTCCTCTAATGAGTGAGTGATCCCTAGCTATATCCTTCCCTCTTCAACCAAGAGTGTATCTTTTGCCTTTGATTTACTCTGAACTCCCTTTTTTACTTTGCTTCATGTCATCTTGCCCTGGGTATCTCATATGAGATCATCTCTTCTCTTCTTTATTTGGACAAAAACATTCTCTAATAACCTATTACTTTAAATGGTCTTTGTCTTTCTGACTAGTATATGAAAATGGCCTTTAAGTCATCAAACTGCTATTATGGCCAAAGGCTGAGGTTTTATCTTCAAATGACATAGGGAATAGTGAAGAAAGACAACTGAGAATGACTTTCAATTCTCTAGGTATGATGAAATCAGAATCTTGAAATCAGAATCTGCTCTCTAATCAGAGAAATTTTTTGAGAGATCATTTGTGGAGAATTCACTTAAAGAGCTCAGGTTCAAGTTTTCTGTGTTGTTGAAAGCAAAGCACAAGTTAGCTTTGTACCCAAAGGCACACTTATATTCTATAAACATGATTTACAGTCAACCTTTACTTGGGGGAGAGGTTGATGTTTGTTCTTTTAGAATTATTGGATAAGTAGCTGCCTTTCTACCATGACAGCTCAATTACATTTGCCATTTTTATTTGCCAACATCTTACTACTATGTCATAGTGCTTTGCATTGTGTCTACCTAAAATAGAGATGGAATGATGTTTTTGTAAGCATTTTCTTTGGAACTATAAAGTTACAAAATCCAGAGTGAAAAAGTGTTATCTGCCATGAAGGTTAAGTAAAAATATGGCACTTTTTAGGGAAATACACAGATTGAAGAAGGTAAAAGAATCAGCAATACATATTAGGATATGTACTAAGCACTGAAGATATAAGTAAAAAAACCTATAATAATTCTTATTCTCAATAAGCTTGTATTTTATTGGAGATGGGGGACTAACAAGCTTATACTGCATATACATATCATTGTGTCATTGAACTATATAGTTAGCGTCCTCGTAATTTAGATTCAATGTTTGGGATAAAATGAGGTACTTAAAAAGTGCTAAATATTTAACAGCAGGAGATTAACTTTGTCTTAGTATAGCAAATATATACAAGGTCACAGAGGGTTTAGCTTTTCTGGGAATGGGCCTCCCTTATCTCCATCTGAAAACAATCAATCCTCTGGTTATAGGGACTCATGTAGTCTCAGTAACCTATCAGACCTGAGAGACGTGTGGTGTACATGACTTTGGATTTTTATTGGCCCTTGGCACAGAAGAAGATAGGGCCAGTCACATATCATGAGGAAGAGAAAACTGCACCAGGGAAATAAATCTCTAGGGAAGCTGGCAGAGCTTGACCATAGGGAAGCGTCAAACAAAGTTGAGTAAGAGTTTGTGTGTAGGGAAAGAACTACTTCAGAGTAAAGAAATTTGCATCAGAAAATTGCTTTCCTACCACAAATAGATAGATAATAAATACAAATATACACGAATTGATTAAAGACAAGGTAGTATGAACAGATGGCCACTAACTGTTGGGGAGACTGGGACAGGCTTCATATAGAAGATGTTGGCTAGTTGCATTTGGTAAGGGGAGAGGAGTTCTCTGATGTAGAAATAAAGAGAATGTGTTCCAGGCATGAGGAAAGGCTAGTATAAAGGCATTGAGATGAGCGGTGCGTGAGAAACAAAAAAAAGGTCTATTTGATTGGATCAAAGGATGGGGAAGAAAGAGTGTTCAATGAGGTTAAAAGCATATGTCAGAGCCAAATAACATAGAACTTTAAAAGCTAAAAAAAAAAAAAGGAGTATATGTTTGTTTTAATAGGCATTAAAAATACTGGTTTAGTGGGATAGAAACATGTTCAGATCTACACTTAAAGAAAATTACATTGGAAGCAGATTGGACTAGAGTGGGAGGGACTTGAGGGCAGAGTGGAAAGATGGTTTTTATAGGCAAGATTTGATAAGGTCTCATCTATGGAGATATGTAAGTGAAAAGAAATAGTCAAATGTGGGGAAAAAGTTATGAAGGAAGAAATGACAAGATTTCTCAACTTACTGTATGTATGGGCTAAAGGAAAGGAATAATGCTGAGATAATGAATCTTTGATGCTGGAAGAATGGTGGTGTTGTCATAAGAAATATGGAAGTTTGGAAACAGGGATAGTTTAGGGCGACAGATGAATGTTCGATATATTGAGTTTAAGGTTATTCAGTTTGAAATGACTTAGAGTCCTCTGCATAGAACTGATAGTTTAAACCCATTGCAGGGGAGAGGAGGGTGTCAAGAGACAGAAAAGGAGAGAAAGCTAGAGAGAAAGATACAGACAGACACACACATAGATAGACACAGAAACAGAGAGAGAGAGACAAAAAAAAGACAAAGAGAAAGAGAGAGACATAGAGAGAGAGAGACGGGGAGATGAGGTGGGGGAAGAGGGAAAGGGAGAGAGACAAACATAAGAAAACAAATCCTGGGACAGAAAATGGAGGAATCAAAGTGAGGCAGAATGATGTGGATAATAAGCTAGCAAGAGACCAAAGAATAATCATGCAGCTATGAGAAGAATTTGAAGAGTCCTTTTTTGGACATATTAAGTTTGAGGTGCTTAAAGGACATAAAATTTTAAATATCCAAATATTGTGGATATTTATTGTGGAAATGGAGCTCAGAGATAAAATAGTATTTATAGATCTTGGAGTGATCTACACAAGAATAACTGAATCCATAGAAGCTTATAAGGTGACAAAGAGAGAATATGGAGAGAAGTAAAAGGGGCTTAGTATTGAGATTTCCCCACAATTAAAAGTTGAAACATGGATGAATACATGGTTAAAGGAGCTGTCAGGAAAATATGAAGAGAACCAGGACAAAGCAATGACCTGGAAACTCAAAGTGGGCAGAATTTTGTAAAGAAGGTAGTTAGCAAAGTCAAATTCTATAAAAAAAAACAAGATGAGAATTGACCTCCCCCCCCAAAAAAAAAAGATTGAATAGATGTAATTTGAAAGCAAAGGAAAGTTAGTTATTGGTAAATATATGTGCCATTGAGATCAAAGAGGCTGAACTAATTGGGTGAATTGAGTGACTGCTGATGCAAGAATGTAGAGCCAAGGGGAACTCTTGAAGATCATGGAATTAAAATGCAGAGAATACCAAATAAGGATTGTTTTGTCCATTTTTTTGTGGAAGCAAAAGTCTATCAGTGGGGATGACTAAACAAGTTGTGGAATATGAATGTCATGAAATATTACTGTGTAGTAAAAAAAAGATGAATATCACTGATACAGAGAAGTATGAAGAAGTCTATAGAAATTAATGCAAAGTTAAGGAGAACATGCACACGTATGTATATATGTATATATTAAAAATGCATGTATATATGTATGTGTATACATTCTACCACAGCCATATAAATGGAAAGAAAAATAACAAAATTAAATTAAACACTATTTATATATGCTAACTGAGCTTGTTCCTAAAGAAGAAGTAAAGAAAAATGCAACTCCCTCCTTTCTTATGAAGGTGAAGAGAAGAGGAGAGATGCGGGTGTGAAAGACTTCATATACGAGTTGATTAATTCAGCTGAATTATTTCATTTCACCTTTTTCATTTATTAAAAAGAAATAAACTCTCTAGCAGCTAAAAGAGACAACTTGGGAGTAAAGGTAATATTAAAAATATATTAATAAAAGGTTTAAAAACTAGCAAATGTTTATTAATCAACTATCATCTGCTAGATCTTGTGCTAGATGTTCAGCAAAAAGAAGAGGGGGACCTTGGACAGTTAAAGAGTGTAATGATGGTGCCAGGCACCTAAAAGAAATTATCTAAAGAGGGGAAACTGCAAGATGAAGAGATACAGGAACTAAGATAAACTTTTGCAATTCATAATTTTTCCCAGACTAGGTGATGAGATGGCTTCATTAATATGTGCAGTCTGAAGGAAATCAAGAAAGCATCGATTTAAATAAAATCATCATTAAAAACACAAAAATTCCAAGTATTGCTACTTATGTTCTTCTCTGGCCCTTAGATATTGACGTGAAGATTCAATGAGGACATCCTTTGAATCAAGCTTCAATCTGACACTGAAAAAAGCTTATTATGTACCAGTAATAAAACTTAATATTGAAAGATTCAAGCCCATATAAAACCCTTGGAAAATGTTTCTCCATAAGAAGCTGCATCATTAGTAATATTTAAATCTTTTTTTAAAAAAAGTTGAATGAGTGAACTAACCACACACTTGCATTAGAATGGGTCAATTACTAACCAAATAGTTTCACAGGCCAAGCCACAGCTAACTCATTTAGTCAGCAACTATAGCCAACACTAGTGGAAAGTCAGGCGCATGATAGATCTTGTGGGTATCCTGCAGTGTCTCAAATCTACTCAAAATGAAACTGTTAATATTATGTCCCTAAAATGATAGGCATATTAACTGAATTGTAATCATAAGTGAGAAATGAAAGGTAAGAAGTAATTGAAAATACCAAAATAGACTTTTTTGGAAAGCTGTCCCTTGACACAGATAATAATACTTTCTAGAATCTCACCATCAAACCAATGAATCTCACCATTAAACCAAGCACATTTGTGTAGAAAAAGATCCTATACATTCTTTTGTGTAGAAGTTCTTTCTGCACTAGCTTTAGTTGAGTCATGAAAGTTCACTTATAGTATGGAATTATATGTTGGCAGCTAGATGATTCAGTGAATGGAATGCTGGACCTGGAGTAAGGAAAACCCCAGTTCATATTTGACTTTCGACACTTAACTGACTGTGTGATTCTGGACAAATCACCTAACTCTATTTGCCTCAGTTTCTTCATCTATATAATTAGTTAGAGTAAAAAAAAAAAAAACCAATGACTCCATTATCTTTGCCAAGAAAACCCAAAATGGAGTTGTGAAGGGTAGGACATGACTGAAAAACTGGGGAAAAAAGAAAACTATAGAGCATCTTTTCTATCTGTAACAGAATAGGAATATATTTTCTAATCATTTTTATAAATAAAGAATCCACAGGGTTTGAGGTTGCTTTAGAGCCAAGCAATAATATTCTACAAAGATAATTCATGGTAGAGGGTAGGCTTGATCAAAAGTCTCTAAAGTTAAGACTAGGTAGTCTCATGTGCCACAGAGTTCTAAACAGAATCAAGAGTGATGGTTAATGGGGTAAATTTTCTTTATTTTTCTCCTCCTCTTTTCATGTCCTTTCACTCCCCCCCCCCCCATCTCTCATAGTATAGTGGTAAGAACACTGGATTTAGACTTAGAAGGATTGGGCTTAAATTTCAATTCAGACCTTTTCAATCTTTATGTTAGACAAATTATTAAACTGTTCTGAGCCTCTGTTTCTTCATATAAATATGAGTTATAGATTTAGATCTATAAAGTACTTTAAAAGCTATTAAATCCAGCCTACTCATTTAGAGACAAAAGACTGAAGAACAGAGAGGTTAAGTGATGTGTATGGGGTTACATGGGTAATAAGTGTCTGAAATAGAATATGGATTTTGTTCTTCCTGACTTCAAATTCACTAGTCTATTTATTATGCCATGCTGTCTCTGACATCCTTTCAAGTTCTAAATTATGATCCTCTCTTCTCCATACCTTTTGCCATATATATATATATACATATATCATATCATAAAATAGCATGAAACTGTACATCAATAAGAATTTTAATCCTTCCTTCCTCCCCTACAGAGAGAATTCAGTAGTTACATATGAGCTATTCAGATTGGAATTGACATCACTGCATTTAGGTAAAAGCATCCTTCCTTATGAAAGAAAACATGTTTTAATCTGTGGCAATGGTGGACCATCAGACAATCGAAGTGGGAGACTAACTGGGCTGTTATAGAGCAGTTGGAGATGGCATGAGATCTTATTTTTTTTTAAATAAAAGGTGCTGGGCATACTGCTGGGTAAAAATATGGAGAGTAGTAAATTGCAATACAAGAGCCACCTGCCAGTGGCTGTTGGAGATATAACTCAGACCTGTAGAATGGAGCTCTTCATGTGAGAGGATGATGATGACACAAGAAGACTGAGACAGTCTCACTGGCAGGTGGTTCCCATATCAAAACAGCGACTCATGCTACAAATAGCAGATGCATCAACCATGTATTCTGTATATGTAAATAGAGATAGCACTGGATAAACATGTGGTGTAGTCAGTGTGTCCTCCTTTGCTTTAGAATATATCTTTCCTCTGATACTGTGTCCATGCACTCTATCCTCTTAAGCTGTTTTTCCTTGCCTTTGTTTAGTCCCCAAGTTCTGCTTTTAGTATATAGTAAAAAAAAAAAAATCCTCTCAGAAACTTATCAGGTTAGAAAGGTTCTAAAAATATAATTGATAGAAAAGTGTTACCAATTTATAGCATCTGATTTAATTTTCTGTTTGTTTCATGGGATATTTTTATTTTTATTAAGCATTAACTCAAAAGAATATTTCCTTAATGATAGAATTTTAGCAATTATCTGGAGGATGGTAGTCATTGTGTGTGTGTGTGTGTGTGTGTGTGTGTGTGTGTATGTATATGTTTCCTTTCTAGAAGAACTTCCAAGAATTCATCAAGTCATTCCAGAGAGTTAACAGCTGGTCACAGATAATAGTAGTTCTCAACTTTATAGAAACATAGGAATATAAATAGCTATAAAGTGAGATCATTTAATCTGAAAATCCAGGTATATACTTATAAGTGATAGACACTTAGGGAAATCAGAAACAGATTGAATGTGAGAACAGGGTGTGGTCCTATAAAGATGTCAGGAGTACTGGATTTCAGAATAAGTTGAAACTAAAGTAAAAAACACTGAACTGTAAAAAGTAATTTTTAAAAGTTTTTTGGGGAAAAAATGGAGGCCAAGCAGTGGAAAAGATCTGTTTAGGGTGGAATCAATGAATACTGACAACAAAAATAAGTCAGAAGTACTGAATTCATATTTTGCTTGTTTTCTTTTCTAAGGAGCCTTTCACTGAAAATGATAGTCTAAAATGACTACAAGGGAGTTATGAGATAAGTAAGACAAGATGAGGAGATAGTAAGATATTACCTAATCATCCTTGATAAATACAAATCACCTGGCTAAATCAACGACTTGGAAGCATAATGCTAAGCACTAAGAATACAAATACAAAGAAAAAGATAGTCTCTGCCTTCAGAAAGCTTGTATTTTAACGTGGAAAGACAGCACGGGGCCTGAAAGGAATAGGAGTTAGAGAAAGAAGTGGGGAGGTAGCCAGGATATAAACAAAAGATGGATGGCATAGACCCTTTCTATAAATGAAAGTTCTGAAGGGAACTCACCAATGGAAAAAAAGGGGCCTTAAGGGAAGGAGAACACTGCAGAATGAGATTATAGGTACTGAGGGAACTTTGAGAGTGAGGAAGTAGCCAATTATGTGGGTGAAGTCTGAAGAGTTAGAAATAGAATTGAATAAGGCATTGAGAGATTTTTATGTAATTGCTGACCTCTGCCAATAAAATTTGAAAAAGAATTAAAAATGGGAATGGTACTACAAAATATAAAAAGGGCAAATTTCTTGAATTTTAAGAAAAAGAAAAGGGAAGAGATAGGTTGCTGAGCATGAATTCAATTCCTGGAAATACTTGATGTAGCAAGAGGTCTCTGGTGGAGTACCGCAGAGATCTGTGACTAGCCCTATGCTATTTACCTTTGTTGTTTTACAAGTAGTGACTTGAATAAAGGGATAGATGATACTATCATCAAATTTATAGTTACTACAAACCCCAGAGGAGTAGCCCACATAATAGCTGATAGATCAAGATCCAAAAAGATCTTGTTAGGCTAAAGAATTGGGCTCAATTTAATAAGATGAAACTCAATAGGAATAATTGCGAGGTTTTATACTTGAGTTAAAAAAAAAAACCATAAAATTTCACAAGCACAGGATGTGGGAGACATGTCTACATAACAGTTTGTCTTAAAAATAAAAAAAATGAGGGATTTGGGAGCAGTGTAAGCCCAATAAGAGTCATCAGTATGATATAGCTGCCCACAGAATTAATGCCATTTAGGACTACAATAAGAGAGAGATAACATACAGGAATAAAAAAGGAGAATGGAATAAGCATGTATATAGCAGCTACTATGTGACAGACACTGTGCTAAGGCTTTATTTATAAACCTTATCTCCTCTGATCCTCACAACAATCCTTCCCTGTAGCTAGCTGCTACTATTGTTTGCATTTTGTTCCTAAGAAAGGTTAAATCATTTGTGCAGTGTCATACAGTTAGGAAGTATCGAAGGACAAATCTGAACTCTGGTTTTTCTAGATAGTACAATGATAGAATGCAAATTCAAGAGTCAGAAAAATCTAAATTTAAATTTGATCGCACTCACTTATTAACTGTGTTTTCCTGGCTGAGTCATTTAGCCCTGTTTGCGTCAGTTTCCTCATCTGTTAAAAAAATGTTAGAGAAGGAAATAGCAAACCGCTCCAATATCTTTTCCAAGAAAATTCGAAAGTGGGTCACACAGTTGGACATGACTAATTTACTAAGCAACAATAACAACTTTCAGACTCCAGACCTAGTGTTCCACTGCACCACCAACTGTTTGGACAATAATCTATCTGAGCTCTATTCTGTTGATAATATTGTGTTAAATGCTGAGAGAAACTTTTTTCCCTCCCTTTTTTTAAATTAAAGCTTTTTAATTTCAAAACATACACATAGATGATTTTCAAAATTCACCCTTGTTAAACTTAGTATTTTAAATCCTTTTTCTCTCCCTTTTGCTCCCCTCTCTTCTAAACATCAAGCAACTCAATATATGCCAAATTTGTGCAATTTCTTCATATATATTTCCACAACCATTATGCTGCACAAGAAAAATCAGATCAAAAAGGGAAAAAAATGAGAAAGAAAACAAAATGCAAGCAGACAAGAAAAAAATGAAAATACTATGCTGTGATCCACACTCAGTCCCTTTAGCCCTCTCCCTGAATTCAGATGGCTCTTTTCACCACAAGATCATTGGAACTGGCCTGAATCACCTTGCTATTGAAAAGAGCTATATCTGTTAAAATTGATCATCACATAATCTTGCTGTTGCTGTGAACAATGTTCTCCTGGTTCTACTCACTCACTTAGCATCAGTTTATGTAAGTCTCTCCAGGAATCTTTGAAATCATTCTGCTGATCATTTCTTATATGTAGAGGGCTGAAACGCTGAAAAGGTGTACTTGAATCTGAGACAGCAGAGCACTTAAGGCTATCTATTCAATATAAGATAATGTTTCTATATACATATATTTAGATGAGATGGTGATGTGATGGCTCTCCTCACCATTGGTGCTTGCTGTATGTTTGGAGGTGAGGTAATTGTAGGCAAAGATTGGAGGACTGAGGGAGAGAGATCAGAGTTGCTCAGCTGAAAGACGAGGAGGAGAGAGATTTCAGGCTCCAGACTCCAGAGTCCAGAATTGATCTTTGGCAAGCCTTATAACAGCTTGCCTGCCTCCTTCACTTCTCCTCCTAAAGACCAAGGACTTTGATCCTGACTCTGACTGATCCTGAGGCCCTCCTGAGATCTAGCCCAGACATTATATATTGGCACCAACATGGACTAAGGATCTGCACATGAAGCTCGATTGTAATTTCAGTGAAGAAGTCCTACAGAAAGCATACTTATGTTAATAAACAGGCAAGGTTTGTTTGTAACTTGGGAGCAGATTGGTGCACTCTTAGAAACATTAGAATGCACATCCCCTTGGTTCTCTGAGGAAATGAAATAGAGGCAGATAAATGGAAACTAGTAGGAGAGCAACTAATTGAATATTACAATGATAAGATCCTGATTCAATTTATAAGGAAACATTCTCTATATACAACATAATACAGTTGGCCTTAAAGAATCCCACAAGTTCTAAAAAAAAAAAAAAAAAAAAAAAAAAAAAGAAAGAAAAAAAAAGAAAAGTTTTAAGGAGAAAAGCCAGACAAAAAAGCCTGAGGAGTAAGAGGAAGAGAAGGGGAATAGTACTGATAAAATAGCTGAAAGACATGGGGAGTTGAGTGAATTTAAAGAGTGATGATTCTCACTCTCACAGCTCAACTTTACCTCTGGCTACACCCAAGCAGGCTCTTAATCCTCCCCCATTAATTTCACCTTCCTGGATGGAGGAAAGAGGAGAAGTGGGAAGAGCAATGATACCACCAGCACTGACCCTCCAGCAACCACCCCCTTCCCCTTTGACTTGATTGCAAAAGGCACTACTTAAAGCCCAAGAAGAAAAACAGGATACAGCTGATTTGAGAATGAAACGCATTCTGTGATTGAAGAGCTTAACTTTCCAGATCAAGAAAAAAGAAGATACAATCCTTTTAATCTAGAAATTATCAAAGATCTGAAAAAGGCTTGCACTATTAATGGGTCTACATCATCTTCTGTTAAGATGATATTAGAGAATTTGGCTTTTGGAGTTTTAACATCTAGCGATTGGAAATCTATAACAAGGACATGTTTAGAACCCAGACAAAACTTGTTGTGGCTTTCTGAGTTTAGTGAACTCTATAGGATACAAGCCCAATGAAATAGGCAACCTGGAGTTAATATACCAATCACCTAACTAATTAACAGGTATAGATCCTTATGCATACACTTTAGGACAGATTAATTTCCCTATAACAGCATATGAGCAAATTGCTGCTGCTGCTATCAAAGCATGGGGCACCCTCCAGGAAGACAAGATAGAGGGGAAGCCTTCAGGACAATGAACTTTTGCTGATTTTGTGGAATGTCTGCAGACAACTGTCATATGAACTATTGGTGAAAATGCAGCAACAGAAATTATGACAAGACAATTGCTAAAGAAAATGTTAATGAAGTTTGTAAAAGAATTATACTAGGACTACACAAGGATGCTCCTTTAGAGGAGATCATAAGATGTTGTGCCACAGTGGGCACAAATGCCTTTTATACCAGGCTATGATGCAGACTTCCCAAGATCCAAAAATGGGAAGACAGGGTCCCTTTTGGCAAGGGACTTCTTTAGAGACTTGTCAATGCTTTCAATGTGATAAAGCAGGGCATCTGAAAGCTAAATATTGGCATAAAGAGTGAGAAAACAGTGTGGGAGAATAAGACCCAAAACCCCATGTCCAAAATGCAATAGAGGCTTTCATTCGGCACTAATCCCAGTCACTAATACAGATAGACAATGTGTGACTTATCAACCAGGAGAAATAGTATCATCAGGTTTACTGATACAGACTCCTAATAGTCAATCTGGTGATAGTTGCCCAGATTTTGACTCTCAGCAACAGAATCCAGGAATATTCTGGATTGAAGCTGTTATAGCTGACCATCCTATGCTCAGTATCTATGTAAATGGAATAAAATTAGAAGGATTGGTAAACACAGGTGCAGATTGTACAGTCATAGAGGTGCCAACTGGCCCAGTCACTGGCCAAAGATTAAGGCAGATACCTATATGTCTGACATAAGAGGATCAATAGCAGCTAAAGTTAGTGTTACCCTTTTGAGATGGACATTTGAAGGTGAAACAGGAGTTTTTATTCCTTTTATAGTTGAAAAGATCCCCATCAATCTGTGGGAAAGAGACATTTGACAACAGTTATGATTACAAATGAGTACTTTGGTTTTTTAGGCAGGGCTGCTGTTGAAGGCCTACCAACACTCTTCCCTGTTCCCATTCAATGAAAAACTGATTCCCAGTGTGGATAGACAGTGTGGCCCTTAGCTAGTAATAAAACTCAGGCCTTATTAGATAAAGTACAGGAACAACTTGACCAAGGACACTTACAACCTTCTCTAAGTCCTTAGAATTCCCCTATATTTGTTGTAAAAAAAAAAGAAATCTGGAAAATGGAGGATGTTGACTGATTTAAGAAAAGTAAATGAATAGATGGAAACAATGGGAACTCTTCAGCCTGGACTTCCATCTCCTACTCAGTTGCCTAGAGAATGGCCTCTTTGAGTTATAGACATTAAGGATTGTTTCTATTCTATTCCTCTAGATAAGGAGGATATGAAAAGATTTGCCTTTTCAGTGCCCAGCTTTAACGTAGCTGAGCCTTATAAAAAATAGGAATGGACAGTTTTTCCACAGGGAATGAAAAATAGCCCTACTATGTGCCAAATGTATGTTGCTGCTCTTACTCCAGTAAGAAAAGCATTTCCAAAAGTTATTTTGTTACATTACATGGATGATATACTGGGGTGTGCATCTGAGGAGCAAATGTTAGTATCATGTCTACAAAAGACCATAGAAATACTAAGGAACTACAAATTGCATATAACTCCAGAAAAAATTCAAAGACATACTCCTTTTTTCAATATTTAGGATATCAAGTATATCCTAAGGTGCTTACAGTACAAAACTTTTCTTTAAGAACAGAGGTCACATTAAATGATTTTCAGAAATTGATAAATGATATCCAATGGATGCATCCAGTGTTAGGCTTAACTACCAAACAATTATAACCATTATAGGACATTTTAAGGGGAGACATTGTTTTAAACTCACCATGCCAACTATAAAAGAAGCTGAAGAGGCTTTTATCCAATGTGGTTGAAAGAGTTACTTAACAACCCTTGGAAATGGCAGTTTTTTTCTACAAAAGAGGCACCAACAGCAGTCCTTCATCAAGGTGGTGCTAGAATAGGTAAACCTCCCAGTACAACCAAAACAAAGCCTTGCTCCTTACCCAGTGCTTGTGGCTAGAATTTTATTAAAGGTCATCAAGCAAGTAGTACAATTATCTGGGATAAGACCTGACAAGATATACACCTTTTATACTAATGCACAAATCAATGTATGCTGTGAAACCATCCGAGAGTGGCAAATTTTATTGGCCATGGCTCCAAATTTTACACATGGGTCTCCATTAAAGATAACCCGACTATTATATAATTGATGATGGATTCTTGAAGAAAAAGTTTCTAAGGTTCCTCTTGAAGGACCAACTATTTTTACAGATGCAACCAAACATAACATTTGTGCTGTATATTCTTGTGACTTAACTATAAAGAGAGTAGTTAGAACTCCTTTTTAATCCACTCAGTAGAATGTATTGTATACAATCATTCTAGCTCTTATTATCCACGAGATGTAAATATAATATTTGATTCACCCTGTTCAGTAGGTGTGGTACAAAGAATTGCCACAGCCCAAATAAAATTTGTAGCTTCTAATACATATCAGTTCTTAAAAAAATTTCAAGAGCAAGTGAGAAAGGTAAGATTTATAGCTTGCATATCCACTCTCATCGTGGACTCCCAGGTCCTATTTTTGATGGAAATTCAAAGGCAAATAGCCTTCTAATGTTAGTCAATACTCTTTTATTTCAGGAATCCCAAGATCTAATTCTAAATATCATCAGGCTGCTCAAACTTGATATCTGCAATTTGGGATAACAAAAGAGGAAGCTAGGAGCATAGTAAAACCCTGTATGGCTTGCCTTCCTTTCCATGCTCCTACACTCCCTCCAGGGAAGAACCCTTGTGGTTTGAGACCCAATGAAATTTGGCAAATGGATGTGACCCATTATAAATCTTTTGGTTGTCTGCCTTTTATTCATGTTGTAGTAGATACCTTTTCAGGATTTACTTTTTCAATACTAGCAGCAAAAGAGACAGCCCGAATGGTCACTGAATTCCTTATACAAGCATTTGCAATTATGGATGTGCCACAAGTAATAAAAACAGATAATGGACCTGCATATACTTCTAAACATTTTGCACACTTTTGTGCACATTATCAGATTTTACATACCACTGGCATACCTTTTAATCCTCAAGGACAGGCAATAGTAGAGAGGAGAAACAGAGACATCAAGACATTCCTCCAAAAACAAAAGAAAGGGGGAGCCACAGGTAACCCTAGAGGACTTCTAAATTTAACTCTTTATACAATTAACTTCTTGATTTTTGATAAAGATTCACTGGCTCTGTTAGACAGGTTTTGTAACTCACCAGAAGAGCAGTCTTTATCTTTAGATAATCACTGGGTGATGTGGAGAGATCCAAAAAGTGGTGAATGGAAGGGATCAAATAGGTTAACTGCTTGGTGGGGGGGGAGGGGGGGTTGCTTGTATCTCTACAGATGGAGAAGGAATCAGATGGATGCCAATGAGCTATATTTGCCTTGTCTATTGAAGAGAGACAGAGAAGGCCCTTGAAATGAAGGAGCAGACCCAAGAAACATCGGGTGATTCCATCACTGACAGTGCCCATCACTGAAAAGGCATGGCAGTTATGGCAATTGACTCGTGGACATCAAAAATTGATGAGACTGATGCAGGACTTCAAAACCCTCAGGAATCATTGGAATTCCTGCAACATGATAAAACTGTTGCAGGACTTCAAAATGTGTAGGAGTCATTGGATTCCCTAACACATAATAAGATTGTTGCAGGACTTCAAAAACTTGCAGGGATCATTAGATTCCTTCACACATGAAGTAATGGACAATAGATTGGTTTTGGACTATCTCTTGGCTCTGAAGGAGGCATATGTGTGATTGTTATTTATATACCCTCCTTCTAAGACTTCTGGAAATCTTTTACAATACCATGTTCATTCATATTATTTCTTATATCACTACTTGAATGTACAGTTCATATATATTATACCATATTGAGCCTGCACTGGCTGTGAGAAGAGACATCACTACTAGCTTGTGCTATATTGCTATGTGTTTGTGTAATACCTCCCATGCTAATGGATTTGTGTATACTTGTTTCTAGTAAGACCCTTCAGAGCAGAAACCTGCTATCAATATTTGGTTTAACTCGCTACTTCCCTTTGGTGTTTTTCATCTCTCTTCTTGAGAAGTCAGGAGGGTGTGACCACCTCCTTTTTAGTGTTTTCATCTCCCTTCCTGAGAAGTGAAGGGGGAGGGGGCATGATCACCTCCTTTTGGGTGCTTTCTCTCCCTTTCCTGAGAAGTCAGGGAGGGCATGACTACCTGTGTTCTAAAACAAAAGAAAGTGGGATATGTAGAGAGCTGAAACTGAAAAGATGTATTTGAATCGGAGACAGCAGAACACATTAAGGCTAATTATGTATTTGATGTGAAATAATGGTTCTATATACATATATTTAGATGAAATGTTGATGTGATGGCTCTCCTCACCATTGGTGCTTGCTGAATGTGTGGTGGTGAGGTATTGTAGGCAAGGATTGGAGTGCTGAGGGAGAGAAGTTAGAATTGCTTGGCAGGATTGGGAGAAGAGAGATTTCAGACTCTGGAATCCAGAGTTCAGAATTGATTTTTGGCAAGCCTTGTGGCAGCTTGCCTGCCTCCTTCACTTCTCTTCCTAAAGACCAAGGACTTTAACTGATCCTGACTTTGACTGATCCTGAGGCCCTCCAGAGAGCTAGCTCAGACATACTCCTTATAGAAAATTAATATTCCATAAAATTTATATACTATAACTTATTCAGCCATTCTCCAAGTGATGGGAAGTCAATCAGGTTTCAGCTCCTTGTCACTACAAATAGGGTTGATATAAACATTTTTGCACATGTGGCTCCTTTTTCCCTTTTTATGATCTCTTTGGGATTCAGACAAAGTAGAGATACTGCTGGGTTAAAGGGTATGCACAATTTGGTAGCCCTTTGGGGATAGTTCCAAATTGTTCTCCAGAATGGTTGGATCAGTTTGCATCTCCACCAATAATGAATTAATGTCCCAGTTTTCCCATATTCCCTCTTAACATTCATCACTATTTTTTGGGTCATCTTAGCCAATCTGAGAGGTATATTAGTCGTACTTCAGAATTGTCTTAATTTTCATTTCTCTGATCAATATTGATGTAGAGCATTTTTATATGACTACAAATTTTTATATGACTAATTTCTTCATATGAAAATTATCTGTTCATATCCTTTGACCACTTATTAATTGGTCAATTTGACAATTGATCAATTATCAATTGTTCTTTTAATTTTTGTCAATTCCTTCTTTATTTTATAAATGAAGCCTTTATCAGAATTCTTGGATGTAAAAAAATTCCCAGGTTATTTCTTCCCTTGTCTGTTTTGATTTTATTTGTACAAAAACTTTTAAACTTAATATAAACAAAATTATCCATTTTGCATTTCATAATGTATTCTAGTTCTTCTTTGGCCAAAAATTTCTTTCTTCTCCACAGATCTGAGAGGTAAACTATCCTTTGTTCTTTTGATTTGCTTATAAGATCACTCTTTATGTCTAAATCATGAAGCCATTTTGACTTTATCTTTGTATAGAGTGTTAGGTTTGTGGGTCAATGCATAGTTCCTGCCATAGTAATTTCAAATTTTCCCAGCAGTTTTTGTCAAATAGTGAGTTTTTATCCCAGAAGCTGGGGTCTTTGGGTTTATCAAACACAAGATTACTATAATCATTGACTATTGTATTTTGTGAACCTAATCTGTTCCACTGATTGACTACTCTGTTTCTTAGCCAGTACCACATGGACAGAGTTTTAGGTCTTGTACAGCTAGACACCTTCATTTGCATTTTTCTCATTAATTCTCTTGAAATTCTTGGCTTTTTTTCTTCCAGATGAAATCTATTATTTTTATTGTAATAATTTTATTTATTTTTAATATACATTGCTTTATGAATCATATAGGGAGAGTAAAATCAGAGCAAAAGGGAAAAACCATGGGAGAGAGAGAAAAAAAAACAGTAAAAAGAAGTGAACATAGCATGTGTTGATTTACATTCAATCTCCTTAATTCTTTTTCTGGATGCAGGTGACATTTTCTGTCCAAAGTCTATTAATATTTCTTTGGATTACTGAAGTACTGAGAAGAACCAAGTCTTTTTCATAGTTGATCATCATGCATTCTTGCTGTTATTGTGTACAATATATTCCTGGTTCTGCTTGTTTGCTTAGCATCAGTTCATTTAAATCTTTCCAGGCCTTTCTGTAAGCAGCTTATTCCAGATGAACTTTGTTATTATTTTTTCTAGCTCTGTAAAATAATTTCTTGGGAGTTTGATTGGCATGGCA
Source organism: Antechinus flavipes (assembly GCF_016432865.1). NCBI lineage: Eukaryota > Metazoa > Chordata > Mammalia > Dasyuromorphia > Dasyuridae > Antechinus > Antechinus flavipes. The sequence continues at coordinate 302,657,339 of NC_067401.1, read as the reverse complement.
CTGAACAAGCAGATTAATTTAGATAGAATTGTCATTTTTATTGTATTAGGTTGGCCTACCCATGAGCATTTGATATTCTTCTAATTGATTATTTAAAAATTTGGATTTTTAAAGAAAAAACTCCATTTAATCCTATACTCTCTAGTGGTTTTCAAAGGAATAAGTGATGGATTTTGTCAAATGTTTTTTTCTGAATCTATTGAGATAATCATATGAATTCTGTTAGTTTGGTTTTGATAAAGTCAATTATGCTAATATTTTCCTGATATTGGACCAGCCTAGCATTCCTGGTATAAATCCTACTTGCTTATGGTATATTATCCTGGAGATAACTTGCTATAATCTCTTTGTTAATATTTTATTTTTTGCATCAATATTCATTAGGGAAATTGAGCTATAATTTTCTCTTTGTATTTTGATCCTACCTTGTTTCATTATCAGCATCATATCTGCATCATAAAAAGAATTTGGGTAGGACTCCTTATTTCCCCATTTTCCCAAATAGTTTTCATAATATTGAAATTAATTGTTCTTTAAATGTTTGGTAAAATTCACATGTGAATCTATCTGGCCCTGGAGATTTTTTCTTAGGGAGTTGATTAATAGCTTGTTCAATTTCTTTTCCTAAAATGGAATTATTTGAGTAATTCATTTTCTCCTTTGTTAATTAGGGGAATTTATATTTATATATATTTTCATCCATTTTATTTAAATTATCAGATTTATTGTCATACAGTTGGGCAAAATAGCTCCTAATTATTGCTGTGATTTCCTCTTCATTGGTGGACAGTTCACCTTTTTCAGTTTTGATACTAGCAACTTGGTTTTTTCTTTCCTCTTTTCTAATCAAATTAACTAAAGATTTATTGATTTTGTTGGTTTTTCATAAAACCAACTTAGTTTTGCATATTAGTTCAATAGTTTTCTTACTTTCAATTTCATTAATCTGAGAGACACAATTTAAAGAGGGCATTAATAAGCTAGAGTGTTTTCACAAACATTCAATCATGAGAGTAAAGACCCTTGAATATATGTAATATAAAGATAGATTGAAAGAATTGGGGGTATTTAGCCAGGAAAATATTTTAGAAACAAGTTACAACAGCTGGCTTCAAATATTTGTAAGACTTAAAAATGAAAAGGGAGAACTGGCCACTAATGAAGAGGAAATTAGAGTAATAATTAGGAGTTACTTTGCCCAACTTTATGCCAATAAATTTGACATCTTAAATGAAATGGAAGATTACCTTCAAAAATATAGCTTGTTCAGATTAACAGAGGAAGAAGTAAATAGACTAATAGTCCCATTAAAAAAAATTCAACAAGCTATTAACCAGCTCCCTAAGAAAAAATCCTCAGGACCAGATGGCTTTACCTGTGAATTCTATCAAACATTTAAAGAACAATTACCTCCAAGGCTATATAAAGTATTTGAAAAAATTGGGATTGAAGGAGTACTACCAAATTCTTTTTATGACAGAGACATGGTATTGATACCTAAACCAGGTAGGTTGAAAACAGAGAAAGAAAATTATAGACCAATCTCCCTAATGAATATTGATGCAAAAATCTTAAATACAATATTAGCAAAAAGATTACAGAAAATCATCCCCAGGGTAATAAACTATGACCAAGTAGGATTTATACCAGGAATGCAGGGCTGGTTCAATATTAGGAAAACTATTAGCATAATTGACTATATCAATAACCAAATTAACAAAAACCATATGATCATCTCAATAGATACAGAAAAGGCATTTTATAAAATCCAACATCATTCTTTGAGAGAATAGGAATAAATGGACTTTTCCTTAAAATAGTCAGGAGCATATATTTAAAACTATCAGTAAGCATCATATGCAATGGGGAAAAACTGGAACCTTTCCCAGTAAGATCAGGAGTGAAACAAGGTTGCCCACCATCACCATTATTATTCAATACTGAATTAGAAACGCTAGCCTCAACAATAAGAGTCGAGAAAGAGATTAAAAGAATTAGAGCAGGTAATGAGGAAACTAAATTATTAATTTTTGCAGATGATATGATGATACACTTAGAGAACCCCAGAGATTCTACTAACAAGCTATTAGAAATAATACATAACTTTAGCAAAGTTGCAGGATACAAAATAAATCCACATAAATCCTCAGCATTTTTATACATCATCAACAAAATCCAACAGCAAGAGATACAAAGAGAAATTCCATTCAAAATAACTGTTGATAGCATAAAATATTTAGGAATCTATTTACCAAAGGAAAGTCAGGAATTATATGAGCAAAATTACAAAACACTTTCCACACAAATAAAGTCAGATTTAAATAATTGGAAAAATATTAAGTGGTCTTGGATAGGTAGAGTGAATATAATAAAGATGACAATACTCCCTAAACTAATCTATTTACTGAGTGCTATACCAATTAGACTCTGAAGAAAATATTTTTATGATCTAGAAAAAATAACAACAAAATTCATATGGAAGAACAAAAGGTCGAGAATCTCAAGGGAATTAATGAAAAAAAAATCAAATGAAGGTGGCCTAGCTGTACCTGATCTAAAACTATATTTTAAAGCAGCAGTCACCAAAACCATTTGGTATTAGCTAAGAAATACATTAGTTGATCAGTGGAATAGGTTAGGTTCACAAGACAAAATAGTCAATAACTATAGCAATCTAGTGTTTGACAAACCCAAGATCCCAACTTTTGGAATAAGAATTCATTATTTGACAAAAACTGCTGGGAAAACTGGAAATTAATATGGCAGAAACTAGGCATCAACCCATACTTAACACCGTTCACCAAAATAAGGTCAAAATGGGTTCATGACCTAGGCATAAAGAATGAGATTATAAATAAATTAGAGGAACACAGGATAGTCTACCTCTCAGACCTGTGGAAGAGGAAGGAATTAATGACCAAAGATGAACTAGAGATCATTACTGATCACAAAATAGAAAATTTTGATTACATCAAATTGAAAAGTTTTTGTACAAACAAAACTAATGTAGACAAGGTTAGAAATGAAGCAATAAACTGGGAAAATATTTTTACAGTCAAAGGTTCTGATAAAGGACTCATTTCTAAAATATATAGAGAATTGACTCTAATTTATAAGAAATCAAGCCATTCTCCAACTGATAAATGGTCAAAGGATAAGTACCAACAATTTTTCAGATGATGAAATTGAAACTATTTCCACTCATATGAAAGAGTGTTCCAAATCACTATTGATCAGAGAAATGCAAATTAAGACAACTCTGAGATACCACTACACACCTGTCAGATTGGCTAAGATGACGGGAAAAAATAATGATGAATGTTGGAGGGGATGCAGGAAAACTGGGACATTGATGCATTGTTGGTAGAGTTGTGAACAAATCCAACCATTCTGGAGAGAAATCTGGAATTATGCCCAAAAAGTTATCAAAGTGTGCATGCCATTTGCTCCAACAGTGCTATTACTGTGTTTATATCCCAAAGAAATACTAAAGAAGGGAAAGGGACCTGTATGCGACAAAATGTTTGTGGCGGCCCTGTTTGTATGGCTAGAAACTGGAAAATGAATGGATGCCCATCAATTGGAGAATGGTTGAGTAAATTATGGTATATGAATGTTGAAGAGACTTACATGAACTGATGCTGAGTGAAATGAACAGAACCAGGAGATCATTATACACTTCAACAACAGTACTGTATGAGTATGTATTCTGATGGAACTGGATTTCTTCGACAAAGAAAAGATCTAATTCAGTTCCAATTCTTTAATGATGGATAGAAACAGCTACACCCAAAGAAAGAACACTGGGAAATAAGTGTAAACTGTTTGCATTTTTGTTTTTCTTCCCAGGTTATCTTTACCTTCTGAATCCAATTCTTCCTGTACAACAAGAGAACTGTTCAGTTCTGCACACATATATTGTATCTAGAATATACTGTGACAGATTTAACATGTATAGGACTGCTTGCCGTCTGGGGGAGGGAGTGGAGGAAGGGAGGAGAAAAGTTGGAACAGAAATGAGTGCAAGGAATAATGTAAAAAATTATCCAGGCATGGTTTCTGTCAATAAAAAATTATAATTATTAAAAATAAAATAAAATAAAATATTTGTAAGACTGTCGTGTTTAAAAATAGATTTTTTTTCTGTGTGGCCCTAGAGGATAGAACTATATAGGTAGAGAGATGGAATAGAGAAAGAAGAACTGGATTTATAAAGTATAGAGTTCAAATTTTTCCTCAGTCATTTCTGAGCTATGTGACCCTGGGAAATTATTTTAACTTCTCTCAGCCTCAGTTTCCTCATGTAGGAATAATATTATCAACTCAAGATTTTTTTTGAAAATCAAATCATATATGTAAAGCACTTTGCAATCTTTAAAGCATTTTACAATTGATGGCTATGATTACTGGTAAGATGCAATGGGTAGAAAATGCAAAAAAGGAAATTCTAAGAAGGTTCTATTAAAAAAAAAAGCCAAGAACATACAACTCCCAACAATAAATGTATTAGAAAGTGAAAGCCCCCTGCCTAGAGAGGTGGTAATTTCTCAAAATTGGAGATCTTCAAAAAGAAATTGGGTAAACATATTCAGGAATGGTATTGTGGGAGTTTGGGGAGGGGTAATGAGATGCATTAGGTGGCTGTTAAGGTCCTTTTCATCTCTCAATTCCTGTGATGCCAGGAAAGGTTGGACAAATATTCATTATTTTTTAATTGAGAAAATTGAAACTCAGAAAGATCAAGTAACTGGCCCAGCATATGAAAGCTGTTAATCCTGCAAGATCTCAGAGTAAAGCTTTCAAATACCAAGTCCACTGCTCTTTGACTGTAGAACCTTGACTCTCAAAAAAAAAAAAGAATAATAATTTACAATTATTTTCTTAATTCTTTATGTTTATAAAGTATGTTTATATCTTTTACTTTTATTTCCTTTCTCTCTCTTCATTTCATTTTTTCTCACATGCTTGTGCATCATTTGAAGTTATACACCACCAGTCAAGAAAGAAGATTCAAGATGCTGAAATGAGTATCTACAACCATGGATCATTTCTTTGGAACACTGAGAAGTTGTTTGGAAACTTGGCTTGGGTAATAATTTTTCCTGGCAAAAAGAAAAGTTTAGGGGAAAAATATATGAGTAAAAGAAAGAATTAAAAGAGTAGATCACAGAAAAGCACTTTCAAAAGCATCCCAATTTTTTACCGAAGAAAAATTTGTCTCACATTTCAGACAGTAAACATGTGTAACAAATAATGTACTGCATTCATCAGCAGCACACACACACATATACAAATCCATGAGTTTTCAAAGTATTTGGACAATGCTATCTTTTGGATACCACAATGACAATCATGCTCTAGCCTTTACATTATACTTTTCCTCCAATAGAGAAACATATAAAGTAACCTTTTTTTCTTAGAAAAACAAATTATTGAAATAGGAAAACAGAAATGAAGATGAGTGAAGATAATGTGTAAGTTGTGATGAGATGAGAAAAGATATTATCTTTGGATGAATTTTGGTTATTTAAAAAAGTAGATATAAATTCAAGTTTTTTTTTAACTTAGATCATTATATTACATTAACTTAAGATTATTACAGCTTGAAATTACATCTAGGTAGTTTGAAATTTCATATTAACAAGGCTCATAATGCAGTTTTTCCTCTGTGGTTTATGTGAAGAAACTGAGTCACAAGAGACTTGGCCAAAATCACATAGTGAGTCAATAACATTGCTCGGAATGGAAACCAAGGGTGCTGAGTCCCCACATTCTAGGTGGTAAGCTCTCAACCACAGCCTTTAGCTGCCACCAGAAGTCAAAAAGAGGTCTTATTGAAAAAAAAAATCATAGCTCTCCTCAATCATAATACATTGAATACATAAAACAGTTTTAGTCAAAGATTAAGAAAAAAATAAGAACATACAACTTCCAACAATAAATGTATTAGAAAGTGAATGCCTTATGTCTTTTCACAATTAAATGTCCTTATAAAAATATAAAGTTTTATAGGAATAACCCACAATAGCATATATGAGCAAGATCAAAATTTGTTCTCAACTCCAATGACTTCAAAAGGTAAGAACACTTATACTGACAGTCTAAAGCTTAAGTCTTTTCTAAGGAAGACTGAGTCTATTCCATATTTCCATCCTTTTTCTCAGAATTTTAGCTGCAACATGAATAGTGACATCTACTATATTTTTCTTTAAAAATTCAATTCTTCCTCCTCTTTTTTTTTTCCTGTGGGAATTTCTTTGATAGAAGAAGGAACTGCAATTTTCTCAGTGTTGAGAATCCTGCATATGAAAACTTGCTGGGCCAACAGCAGCCTGAAAGTCTACTGAAAGAGTCTGAAGTAGGATAGAAAGTGGAACTTTTGGAGCCTTTACAACTACCACTTGAAAAAACCTTAGGTTTTGGTAGATGTTTTCTAATCAAAACTATCAGATGCTTAAGAGCATAGAACATTGTAAGCCTTGGCTATTTAGATGATTGTGTTTATACCACAAATTTGAAAAATTTGTGTTATTCAAATTTACTCTAGGTAATATATTTTCATCATCGTTCTCATTGTCATCATTGTATTGGCCTTGCTAATTTCTATAGCAGAGACCAAGAGCATTGGTTTGGAGTATCATGCTGAAATGGATGCCAGAAAAATCAAATGCACTGTTTTGGGGAATGTCTCAATTTTCTAATCATTATATAGTTATACACTAATATTTTGATACTTAGATATTCTGAGATGTAACTGATCAGCCATTCCATTTATACATATCTCAGGCTCTCCATGACTACTTTTCTTATGCAATACACCTCTATATCTGCTGTAAAAAGTCTTTCCAAAATAAGGAAGTTCTGACTGACACATTCATCATCTCAAAAATGTCAGAATAATACACAGACTCTGTGTTCTCTCTCTGTCTCTCTCTCTGTCTCTCTCTCTGTCTCTCTTTCTCTCTCTCTCTCTCTCTCTCTCTCTCTCTCTCTCTCTCTCTCTCTCTCTCTCTCTCTCTCTCTCTCTCTCTCTTTCTCTCTCTGACATAAGTAACCCATATCCTTTTCTAGTATATATCCTGGCCATATTTTATGCTCAAGTTTTTGGTACTATGTGATAGTTGCATACCCCTATATTCCTGTGGGGTTTTTTTTTTTTTTGAGTCAATTAAAAATTAGATTAATCTGTGATCACTGAGTTAAATAATTTGCAGCATTACCAGGTTATTGATGTTAAAGCCAGAAGCAAAATGTATGAGAATGATGTTGTAAAACTAGAAACAACAAGACTTGGCAAGTTATGGATATGAGGAATTTGGAGGCAAGAAAATTTGAACCATTAACCATAAGGTTGTGACCTCAGTTGATAGGAAAGATGATACTTTCAATTAAGAAGGAATGTCAGGAAGAGAGAAGAATTTTGGTGGAAAGATAACTAATTCTGCTCATACAAAAACTAGTTGATTTCCCCAGGGTTACATAGCTAATGAGTATCTAAGGAAAGATTCAAACTCAGTTCTTCCTGACTCCTATCCCAATGTTCTGTTCATTGTATCATTTGGATGCCTCTAGGTGGAAATGTTCCTTATGTAATTAGTGATGTGTGAATGGAGCTCACAAGAGATTGTGGGTAGATAGATTTTAGAGTTATTTACCTAAAGATAATAGTTTAAATCATGGGAGCTATGAGGTCACCTAGAAATAGTAGAAAAAGAAATGAAAAGACCCTGTATTAGAACACGAATGATGAATAATTAAACAAATAACCAGAATATTTATGAATGGCTGTACTTTATCATCTTTATTCATACACTATCTCTGAAACTGAGAAAAGAGAGTGAGATTTGATGTCAGCAAAGAGAGTAAAACTGAAGAAGAGAATTTTGCCTTTCTTAAGGTTCCATAGCAACTAGGACAGGGTGTGCGACTAATGAGGAAAGACATCACAAAGCAATTCAATTCCCCAAAAAAACCCTCTATGTAAATACTCACATATGCCAGTTGAGCAAGTCTGAAGCCTGACTCATATACAAGTTACATTCCCTTAGCTTCTATTACTAGTAGAAATCCCACTTGAACAGAAGCCATGGAAGAAGTCTCAATGGAAGAATATATGTCTGAAAGCTCCCTCATAGAACATTTTACTCAATGGAGCCATTTCTCCCCTGCCAGAAAACAGAGACATCATTTTATTTAAATTTGAACTGGGCAATTTTTAGGGTATTAGAGGAAGGAAAGAATCAGAGCATTTAACCATTGAAGGGAACCCCTAAAGCAGTTTGGGAAAAACTTTCATTTTACAAATGCAGACACTGAGGAACAAAAGAATTATGTAAATTGCCCAAGGAAGGTCACAATAGTCAAAAATCAAAGCTAGAAATTGAACCCAGGTTCTCTAAATCCAGAGTTAATGTTCTTTCCACTATGTTGTCCTGTATCCTAGAAACCATTCCAGAATTTCCAGCATTTTTTTGGTTATTTGTGGAAATATTAGTGCTCTTTAATATATATAATACATATATGTTCACCTTTTTTTGTTGAATTGGAACACTTCAAGTCTTATGGTAGCTTTGAAACTACATTAGCAAGTTCTTTCAAATTCCTGAGTATATTATCTGGGCTTAGAAACTTCTTTAATTTAATTTAAATAATTAATTGATAATTAATGTATTGTCAGAGAGTTAGAAAAAAGGTCATCTAGTCCAACTTTTTCATTTTACAGATGAAGAGTCAAAGCCCAAGGAGATTAAATGACTTGCCCATGGTCCCAAAAGTAATAGGGAAATTAAAACCAGGATCCTTATTTCTAATTCTTCATCTATAACTTCCACTATATTAATCTACCTCTAATTTACTTCTCAATAAACGTCAAATAAACTGAGTTTCTGAAAAGACAGCTCCTTCTTGATCATACAAAAAGCTTGTTTACCATTTTTTTTTAAAAGGTCTATTTAAATGTTAACCAAGCTGGTAACTGATGTCCTGAAAAACTGTATTATTAATATAACAACTGCTACTGTACTCCATAGAAAATATCTATATGCAAAACTGAACAAAATATTGCAATATCCTTTCATTATTCTAATGAGTAATTATTAAAATAAATTAATCTGCAAGCATTATTAAACACCTACTATGTTCTAGGAATCTCTAGAAGCTAGAAATACTAATATAATAAATGAAACAATCACTTTTAGCAAAAAAAATGTAACTTCTAAAATGGAGTCAACAAGTACATATATAAGTATATGCAGAATAAATATGGAGTAAAAAATATAAAGTAGTTAAGTATGAGAAAGTTTAAAAAGGAGAGTTTTCATTAGAAGCTGAGAGGATAAGTTTTCACATAAATCTGGCTTGAGTTTCCTTTTGAAGAAAGAGATTCTATGATGCAACAATGAGGAAGATCAATTTTCAAGGCATGAGTAATATTGATAAACAAAAGGGTAGAAATAACTAGGAAAGAAACCTGTCCTTCTATATTAAACTTTTAAAAAATTGTGAAGAAAGGAAATTAGGTTAGCATTTTCATAGGAAAATTAAGAGCAGAGCTGCATCAGAAAATTTATGGATAAAAACCTATGTCCATCACATCTTTATTTAAAAGGTAATGAAAACTAAAAGGGATCAGATTTTTTTTCAAAGTAAATAAGTTGGGACATGGGACAAAACTGATAAAGGAAAATATAGCAAAGCTCAGAAAAGGTGATGGAAAAGAAAATAAAAATAAGAAAAAATTAACTGCAGTGAAGAGCTTTACCAAAGCTTTTCTTTTTTTATGAGGTGAACTTAAATCTTAAATCAACCTGACTTCTTTTCTCCTTTCCACTTCTCCTCTGGGCAGAGGGCCAAAGTATAGTTGCCTCCTCACCTCTATGAAAATCTTCATAGAACTTAGTTCTGTATCCAAGTGGAGTAGGTCCAATGATTTTCAACTATCTTGATTGTCTTCATTACTTCAGAAGAAATAGGTTCTAACTTGCTTACAATATTAAAAGAAAAAAAAGACAAAGACTTTTGCTTCTGTTTGAAACACAGTTAAATTATGAATGCAAAGAACTGTGATTTCTAAAAAATTTCATTGTAATAAAGTAATCACCCCTAAGCAAACATAGAACTGCAAATCTGACTTGCTTTGGAATAACTAGCAAAAAAGCAGAATAGTAAGGATTGTTTTAAGTGTGAAATGGGGATCATAGGAATAACTATTATGGCAGGAGAGGAAAGCGAGATACAGAGACAGACAAAAACATGAGAGGGACTGTGAGAAGAGAGAAAAGAAGAAAGAGAAGGAGGAGAAGGAGAAAAGATTGAATTACAGATTTTCCATTATTAAGTTAAAATAGAAGCTGCTTTTTTGCTTGATTTTGGATGGCTGGATTTTTAATGACATTTAACTTTCCATTAAGGGACAAGTAGCCCAGTGGATAGAATGCCAACCTTGGAGTCAGAAGAACCTGAGTTCAAGTTTAGCCTTTGACATTTAACAGCTATGTGACCCCCAGACAAGTCAGGGCCTTTCCTCATCAGTAAAATGAGCTGGAGAAGGAAATGGCAAATTATTCCAGTATCTCTGCCAAGAAAACTCCAAATGGGGTCATAAAGAGCCAAACAGTACTAAACAACAAACCTTTCATTAATATTGGAATTTTCATCACTTGATGCTAGGCAAACACAAACCCAGTGAACACCAGAACTGATAATTCACTATTACTATTTCTGCCTTTGCCCAAATTTCTATACTACTGGTTGACTCCATCAACTTGTTAGCCTTGGTCATACTTGGCTATGAATAGATACAAAGGAAATAACTGTGATTCACAAGATAAAAGGATATATGAGGTAGACAATCTGTGAAGAATATTTTGTAAATTTAAGATGCCATGGAATGTGAGATACTATTATTTGAATAGTAATGAATATAGATATTGTAATAGATATTATTTGAATAGTAATGAAAATAGATAAAGAAGTTAAGTTAAATCTAGACATAAAAGGAATAAAATAACCCCTATTTTGGAGGATACCCTAATGGTCTCAGTCTTTTTACATTCAGCTAAATTCACTCCCCACAAACTATTCAGTATTTTATTTAGAGCCTGAGAGACTCGACAATAAAGTTCCATAGTTGGCATGGGGTGGATGTCAGAGTTACAGAAACTGTTGTCATCATTGCCTTAAGTGGCCCAGAGGAAAAGTCAAAGAGAAGTGCCTGAGTGCTTAATGAGTTTCCATTTGGGAAAATAGAGTTCAAACAGGGATACATCTGTCTTTTCTCCCTCTCTTTAAATGAGAAGTCAGAGAAACTGTAAAATAAGTGGATGCCCATCAATTGGAGAATGGCTGAATAAATTGTGGTATATTAATATTAGAGAATATTATTGTTCTGTAAGAAATGACCAGCAGAATGATTTCTGAAAGGCCTGGAGAGACTTATATGAACTGATGCTGAGTGAAATGAGCAGGACCAGGAGATCATTATATACTTCAACAACTATACTGTATGATGATCAATTCTGATGGACATGGCCCTCTTCAACAATGAAATGAACCAAATCAGTTCCAATAGAGCAGTAATGAATTGAACCAGCTACACCCAGTGAAAGAACCCTGGGAGATGACTATGAACCACTACATAGAATTCCCAATCCCCAAATTTTTGTCCACCTGCATTTTTTATTTCCTTCACAGGTTAATTGTATACTATTTCAAAGTCCGACTCTTCTTGTACAGCAAAAATAACCATATAGACATGTACACATATATTGTATTTAACATATACTTTAACATATTTAACATGTATTGGTCTACCTGCCATCTGGGGGAAGGAGTGGAGGGAAGGAGGGGAAAAATTGGAACAAAAGGTTTTGCAATTGTCAATGCTGAAAAATTACCCATGCATATAACTTGTAAATAAAAAGCTATAATAAAAAAATTTTTTAAAGTAAAAAAAAAAAATGAGAAGTCAGGTGTTGATCCTATAATTTTTCTGTTTCATGGAGTTTGTTCATATTGTTCTATTTATTTATGATATAATTCCAGCGAGATAAAAATATGATCAAACCTAATTCTTTCTGATCTTTGTGTTTAACATTAATAAAGGGAGAAGGAAGACAGTGAACACAAAGATAAAATAGGATAAAATCCCACATCACTGCTTTCCCATTCTCTTTTCTCTAAGGACCTTTTAAGGATCTTTTCTAAAGAAGTGGAAGGGCATTACAATTAAAATTCCCTGTCTCAAGTCTTTCCCAACTCTAATCTATCCTTCACATTGTTGACAGTCATTTTTCTTAAAAGAGAGTAGATAATTTTCCTCATTGCCATATGAAACAACCCTGCTAGAAAGTTAGTCAATAAACATTTATGAAGCTACTTCTATGTGCTCATAGAAGTATTATTATTATTATTTATTTTTATTTATATTTATAATTTATATATATAAATATATATATTTATAAATATTATTTATATTATTAGTAAACTGCAAGTTACCACTTAGATACTTTAATGCAGTATGATCTTATACTCTCTCTAAATAGTGAATATGTGCCTTTTCATATAATTTAATTCCCTTCTGTATTCTTCTATACTTCAGTAGCAGGATCTATCCAACAGTTTAGAGTCCTTCCTATAAATCTCTTGGCATTAAATAGAGATTCCTATTGATCTAATAAGTCATCCAGTGATTATCTTTAATTTTTATTCCATGATTGGTACATGTTTATTTGAGATCTTCACCTTTTTGATCTTTTTATTTTGTTGCTTCTGCAAAATTAATTATTTTTAATATCTTGAAGCCTACTCATGCTTACCATGGTCCTCTTCATTGTATCTGGAAAAAAATATAGCATTCCTATTTAAGTGGCCTTCACTATATCCTATCATGTAACCAAGAATTTACACTACTAAATGCTTTAAAATGTCACAGTATTTGACTTCCATTACTGACCTCAGGACTTTTTTTAAAAATTGGTTTAGACAATTCAATAGAGCTGACTCAGATAATCATTGAACATACAAGCTTGATCTGAAACCAAATTGCGCTTTAAATTAAAGTCAAGCTCAAATGTGTCTACAGTGTAAATATTAACTGCCTTCCCATTCAATAGAAAGATAAAATAAAAGAAACAATGTGACTGCATAGAAGCAAGATATAGAATGTCAAACCTAGGGGACAAGTAGTTTTGCAGCTTCAAGCTGTGTGAAAGAGACGTATCAATTCTTCCTCTCTCTCATATAAGTCAGCAATTGATCTACATAAGAGTGGCAAGGTGGCACATAAGAGTACTGTACCTTTAGTTAGCAAGACCTGAGTTCAAATTCTGACCTGAGACACTAGCTGTATGACCATAGATAATTCACTTAATGTCTGTTTAACTCAATTTTCACATTGTTAAAATGGGGATGATAATAGTGCCTACTCATCAACCACACTTAACACCATACACCAAGATAAGGTCAAAATGGGTTCATGACCTAGGCATAAAGAATGAGATCATAAATAAATTAGAGGAACACAGGATAGTTTACCTCTCAGACCTGTGGAAGAGGAAGGAATGTATGACCAAAGAAGAACTAGAGATCATTACTGATCATAAAATAGAAATTTTTGATTATACCAAACTGAAAAGTTTTTGTACAAACAAAACTAATGCAGACAAGATTAGAAGGGAAACAATAAACTGGGAAAATATTTTTACAGTCAAAGCTTCTGATAAAGGACTCATTTCCAAAATATATAGAGAATTGACTCTAAGTTATAAGAAATCAAGCCATTCTCCAATTGATAAATGGTCAAAGGATATGAACAGACAATTCTCAGATGAAGAAATTGAAACGATTTCTAGCCATATGAAAAGATCTCCAAGTCATTATTAATCAGAAAAATGCAAATTAAGACAACTCTGAGATACCACTACATACCTGTCAGACTGTCTAGAATGACAGGGAAAGATAATGCAGAATGTTGGAGGGGATGTGGGAAAACAGGAACACTGATACATTGTAGGGTGGAATTGTGAATACATCCAACCATTCTGGAAAGCAATTTGGAATATGCTCAAAAAGTTATCAAACTGCGCATACCCTTTGATGCAGCAATGTTACTACTGGGCTTATATCCCAAAGAGATCATAAAGAAGGAAAAGGGATCTGTATGTGCACGAATGTTTGTGGCAGCCCTCTTTGTAGTGGCCAGAAACTGGAAACTGAATGGATGTCCATCAATTGGAGAATGGCTGAATAAATAATGGTATATGAATATTATGGAATATTTTTGTTCACTAAGAAATGACCAACAGGATGATTTCAGAAAGGCCTGGAGAGACTTACATGAACTGATGCTGAATGAAACAAGCAGGGCCAGGAGATCATTATATACTTCAGCAACAATACTGTATGACCAATTCTGATGGACCTGGCCATCCTCAGCAATGAGATGAACCAAATCAGTTCCAATAGAGCAGTAATGAACTGAACCAGCTATGCCCAGCGAAAGAACTCTGAGAGATGACTAAGAACCATTACATTGACTTCCCAATCCCTATATTTTTGCCTGCCTGCATTTTGGATTCCCTTCACAGGCTAATTGTACAATATTTCATAGTCCGATTCTTTTTGTACAGCAAAATAATGGTTTGGTCATGTATACTTATTGTGTATCTAATTTATATTTTAATATATTTAACATCTACTGGTCATCCTGCCATCTAGGGGAGGGAGTGGGGGGAAGGAGGGGAAAAATTGGAACAAGAGGTTTGGCAATTGTCAATGCTGTAAAGTTACCCATACATATAACCTGTAAATAAAAGGCTATTAAAATAATAATAAAAAAAGATAATAGTGCCCACTTCTCAAGGTTATTGTGAGGATCAAATGAGATAATATTTATAAAACGCTTTGCACAGTCCTTGGCACATTGGAATCAAGAACTTAGATCTCATTAAAAGAGTTTTTTGAATTCTTCCACTTTCCTTGTTAACTCTACTTTACAGCCTGTTGGGAAATAAGAAAGAGAAATAGATGAGTCACTCTCTTCAGCACATTGAATCCTTCAGACTTTTTGAGGTAATTTCAGTGCCATCCTTTAGATCTGGCGAGAACAGAATAAGAACACCTGCAGCTAATTCTGGACCTTATGAGTGTTTTCCATTTCCCATTGATTCTTCTCTTCTAAGCTCAAATATTTTACTACTTTCTAAGGAATTAGACTATGATTTGACTTGCTGTTAGGCATACATAAAGAAATCACTTCTTTTGACTTTATTTGATCAGATTTTCATTCTTTGTAATCATTAGCTGGCATCAGAGAAAAAGGTTTAGCCAGTTCTTTTGCTTAAGAGTCACTTCGTTATTCCAATCTTGGTATTTTCACTTGCTATTTTGGATTCTAGCTGATTACAAGATAGTACTTTTATTTTCAAATGCTACCTTTATCTCTTAGAATCTTTTCTGTGAGGAAAAAAAAAAAACAAAACACCTGAAAGGAAGAAAAAATCAAGAAGATTCATCTTACCCTAATTCAAAACTGGGCTCATGCATTTACTAGCTGTGTGACCAAATCACTTAAGTCTGTTTCTTTAGTTTCTTCTTCTATAAAATGAGCTGGACAAAATAATGGCAAATGATTTCAATGTCTTTGCCAAGAAAACCTCAAGTGGAATCACAAAAAGTTGGACATCACTGAATGTAGAGAGCAGGAACTCTGGAGAGGTATACTTGAAACAAGGTATTAACTCAGTGGATGAGATAATGGTTCTCTAGTTCTTGTATTTAGTACTTGATATGGTGATGTAATGATTCTCTAGTTCACATATACTCAGTATATTGTAATGATGTAATTGTAATAGAGTATTTAAACTGAGGACAAAGTCAGACTTGGAGGGAGACTGGTTGAGCCTGGCAGACTGGCAGACTGCTGGAAGAGACTGGGTCAGACTGACACTGGATCAGACTATGACAAACACAGACTGTGTAAGAGACAATAAAGACTTTGGATTCTATTCTTATCCATTATCCTGGTGTCTATCCTGCTGAGGCCAAGGCCCTTCTGGAGGATCTCCAGAAAGCTGGCCAGGACATTACAACTGAACACACACACACACACACACACACACACACACACACACACACTTATTGAAGTGTACCTGATAAGAAGTCTCAATATTCAAGCCCATAGACTACTAGATTTGGTCCTGCCCTCATTAACATTCTTTCCAATAAGCTTGCTGAAAAAATAGAAAGTTTTAAAGAATCAAATGGCATAATATATGTAAAGCCTTTTGTAAATTTTAAAGTGCTATGTAAATGTTAGCTATGATCAGCTGTTAGTAAGCCATAGTTGTCAAGTGTCAAAATGCACAATTCTCGGAGGGATAGCTACCATGTTGGGCAAGACAATATTCAAAAAATATCTCAGCAGGTTGTTCTGATAGGGGAAAAAAATCTAACCAGATGAAATTTAGTAGTCTTTCTCTTAAATAAATCTGGTTTTTATTGGAAATATGTCTTTGTTGACTGAATGTTAAAAGGCAATTGACATTTTACTTTCTGTGGGTAGCATTTAAAAATTGTGGCAGTATTAAAAAATATCATCCTTGGAACTTAAAAGTTCTCATTAGCCTAGAGATTGCATTTTGGAAAATTTTAACAAAATGAAAATTTGAGATTTTAAAGCTAATTTAAGTATTTAGAAAATAGTACCTTTTATTAACTAAATAGGTGATTTTTGCTATCTCTAACTTTAATAAGTCAAAGATAATATGTTTTTTATTTTAGTTTAGAATGTGATCCTTATGTTTCATTGATCTGCTATACTGTTGTTGGTCAGTAGTTTCATTCATTCCAAATTTTCATGACCCTACTTGTTTTAAAATGCTTTGAAAAAGGAAAGTTAAATTTGTCATATGAGTTTGATATATCATCAGTTTTTTCATGCTTTTCTCAAGTGTTAAGAAAAATGAGCCAGGTCAAAAATGTGAAGATATTCAATAAAATAGTATACAATGTATTCTTGCAAATATATTTTTTATAAGTGGCCTATATCATAGTTATTTGCTAAACTTTTCACATTTTCTCTTTTTAATAAATTTTATATTGTTTACAGTTATTTTAAATGGAATTTCTTCTTCCCTTGCTGCTGGACTTTGTTGGTAATGTATAGAAATGCTGTTGATTTATATGGATTTATTTTGTATCCTGAAACTTTGCTAAAGTTGTCAATAATTTCAAATATTTTAGCTAGTTTTTTAGAATTTTCTATTTATAACATCATATCAGCAAAAAAGTGATAGTTTAATTTCCTCATTGCTTAATTTAATTATTTTCCTTCTGCTATTACTAATATTTCTTGTAGAATATTAAATAATAGAGGTAATAATGGGGATTTTCACTTCACCCCGATTGTACTGAAAAGGCTTCTAGCTTATCCCCTTATAGATCATGCTTGCCAATGGTTTTAGATAAATATTACTTTTCATTTTAAGGTAAATTCCAATATTCCCATGGTAGCTACTATTTCTGATAGGAATTGGTGCTGTATTTTGTCAAAGACTTTTTCCTGAATTTATTGAAATAATCATATGATTTCTGTTGGGTTTGTTAATGCTATGGTCAATTATGCCAATAGTTTTCTTCATATTAAAACAAGCCTACATTCCTGATATAAAATCTACTTGGTCATAGTACGTGATCCTTATGATCCTTCATCAGCTAAATTGGTCCATAATTTTTTTTCTCTAGTTTAGCTCTTTCTGGTTCAGATATCAGCATCACATTTGAAAATACATATTCTATTGAACATTTCACCATTTCGATTATTATCTTGACTCAAACCTTTAAAAAGATGAGTTTGATTCTTAGTTAATGAAGAAATATTTAAGACATAAAAAAGAACACTAACTCATAGAAAGACACAAATTTACACAGAATGGACAAGCATAGAACGATCATAGATTCATAGGATCAGACATCTAACTCTGGACAAACTCAGAAATGATCTAGTAAAGCGTCTTTAATTTTTTAGATAAGGAAACTGAGGCACAGAGATACTAAGTGATTTGCTGCAAGTCATCAGAAGTGAAATTCCAAAGTAGGGGATGCCCACATTGATGAGACCATAGATCAATTGGCTTAATAAATTATCATTTTACTTCTTCCTCTGTCTTGAAATCCAAATTTCAGTTCTTCATCCACCACATGACTTTCAATGCCTTGTACTTTCTGTTTTTTCCCAGTTTATTCTTTTATACTCTCCTACTTTTCACATTGAGGGAATTAAGGGAACTAGAGCAGCAAATAGTGGTGGGAATTGAATGAACCATACTGTCCCATCTTGTAACTCAATTCTGGAGTTAGCTCAGTTTCCTTTCTTTTGAATTATGGGTCTAATTTTTTCATATGAGAAATTTTTATCCAATTATTGGAATTTGGAGAAAACCTTATTATATTTTTCAAACTTAGCTCTGCATATTTGAGAAGCTGGACCTCCTTTACCTGCTATTTAAAGACTTAATTAAGGAATTAGAGTAGGCTGATGAGAAACTTGCTCATATTCATAAATTGATGTAAGAAGTTTTCTCACAATTATATATCTCAAGCAACCCATATATCTTATTTGAAAACTAGACCTGTAGTGATCAGTCAGTTGTTGTTCCCTTTGATTGTATATAGCCATTTGGGAGAAGTGGCACATATCTTTTTCTGATTTCAGGAAATTATACCTGTTAACTCTCTCCCTCCCTACTTGGAAAGCCCTTTTCGTTCCTTCAATTGGAAACCAATTAGCCTACTATTGTATCTTGGTTACTTGTTTCAATCAATGAATCTTTTTTGATTGTGTGTATATATATATATATGAAAGACTTTTAGACCTTTCTAATTGACTCACTAGTTCACTCACCAAAGTGGCTTTTCCAAACTTTTTTATCCTTTAAACCTTATATTATTACTCTTACTCTCCTAGCCATTCAACTGAAAAACATGCCTTGTATTTCAATGAAAAAACTGAGGTCATTCATCAAAGAGTTTCCTCTCCTTCCCTCCTCCCTCCCTTATTAATTTATATCTCCTAGATGCCTTCTGTCACTGTTTACTTCTACCCCATCTCACTTGAGGATGTAGCCCTTTTCTGCCAAGGGAAAATCTTTATATGAACAAATGATTCTATTCTATCGCTTACTTTCCATCCCCATTCACTTAATTATTTTCAATCTTTTTATGTATACTGCTTACAAACATGCTCATATCTTCCATACTTAAAAAATGATTACCTGATCTATCCCTCTGCACTATTATCCCATACCTCTCCTGCCTTTTGTAGAAGAAGAATTTAGACTTTAAACTAGATTTTAGAGTGCAAAGAGTTAATTCCTTGATAGTTTGTTGACAATCATTTTTCATGTTTCCTTTTCTCTCACTTTCTTCTTAACTTTATAAACTTTATAAAGTCTGCCTTCCAACCTTGTCATTAAACCAAAATTGCACTTTCACAAATTACCAATTATCTCTTAATTTCTAAATCTAATTGTCTTTTCTCAGTTTTCATCCTTCTTGACCTCCTTACAGTCTTTGACACCTATCAATAACTACTTTTTTCCATACTATATTCTTTCTAGGGTTTCAGAACATTACTCTATTTTGTTTCCCTCTTAACTTTCTGATCATTGCTTCTCAGTCTTCTTTGCTGGATTGGCATTAGGGCCATTCCTGCTTATCATAGATGTTGTATAAAACCTTTTCTTGAGGCATCTTTTTTCTCCTCTATACTCTAACTTGGTGATCTCATCAATTTCCATAAATTCAATTATCATCTCTACTTTGATAATTATGAAATGTTTTTATCTAGCCTTAACCTCTCTGATGTCCTCTAATCTTGGATCTCTAACTGCATATCAGATATCTTCAGCTTGATGTTCCAAAGACATCTTAAAATCAATATGTGTAAAACTGAATTTGCTGTCTTTTTCTTCCAAACCTTTGACTTTTTCTAATATCTTTCTTAGTGTAGAGGGTATCACCATCCTCCCAATCAATAAGACTGATAAAGTAGGTTACATCCTCATTCTCACCTCCACCTTATCCAATCATTTGGTGGGACCCATTGCTATTAGCTTCATAACATCTCTCACCTATTCCCTCTTTGCTCCTCTAGTACTTCTATCATCCTAGCACAAGCCTTCATCACTCATTCTTAGATTATTGCAATAACCTGGTGCTTAGTCTACCTGACACAAGACCTTTTTCACCACAATCCATCTTCTACTCACCTACCAAAGTGATCTTTCCAAAGTGTAAATTCAGTATGTCAGATTCTTTTTGACCTCATTTGAAGTTTTCTTGGTGAAGTTGTATCGTTTCCTTCTTTAGCTCATTTTACAGATGAGGAAAGAGATGGTAAACATAGTTAAATGACTTAGGTTCAGTGTCACATAGTGTCTGAGGCAAGATTTGAATTGGGAAGATGAGTCTTCTTTGTTCCAGACCTGGCACTCTACCTGATGCACCACCTAGCTGCTTGTTCCTGAAGTTTAGGACTTAACTCATCACCCATCTATTCATTATCAAAGCTGCCTATCATCTCTAGGATTTAATATGAAATTTTTCATATGAAATATGGATTTTTAAAATTCTTCATAACCTGCCCAGCCTTCACTTGTCCAGTTTTTAATTCCAGTCCCTTCTATTGATTATCTCTAATTTATCCTATATGAAAGTTCTTGTATAGAGTTGTTTGAATATTTTCCCCCAATTAACCCATGAGCTCTTTGAGAATAGGAACTGTATATTCATGGTTCTTACTCAATGTCTAGCATATAGTAGATATTTAATAAATATTTATCAGTTTTCTAATGGGGAGTCAGATCCAGGATGGTTCACTTGAAGTGACTTTAGTGGTTGAGTACAATTTATTCCACTTCCCCTGCGGCCCATTTTTTGGGAGAGGAAATTAAAGTTGAGAGGTTAAGTGACTTACCCAAAGTCACACAATCACTAAGTATTGGAGGCTGCATTTGAAGCTAGGCCCACTTAAATCGAAGTCCAGCACTCTTTCCAGTTATTTTCCTTTTTAATGTGAGCACATGGTAGAAATTCAGCTGGATAGAATATTAAAGGAAGCTGTCTCATTAACAGTAGAAATGAAAGAATTAACAAAGCAGAAAGAGAAAACTAAGCATTTGTTTGTGCTTCATGTGTTAAACAAATTAGAGCAATTTACATAAATGACTTACCTTTTATGTTTAATCACTATGAATTTCAAAAGCAATTATGAATATCATTAAATACACATCAATTTAACTTATGTAAGTTTTATGTGATTACAACACTATGCCCTATGCAGTTTATTCAATCTTCAGTTATTACCATCATTTCAGTAGTAAAAGGGATAGAATTAAAGGAGCAAGGTAGGTGTTCCACTGAAATTTTCACCAAAGACCCCCCAAAAAGTCCACTGCTTCCTGTCTTCTGCTCCCCCTCACCAAATAGGAATAAAAAGGGAAAGAACCTGGGATGGGAATATGAAGAGAGTGAATGATGACAGTACAATTGCACTCTCAGGTCAGCAGACTTGTAATTAATACACAGCTGAAAGGTGTGGCTGAGATTCCTGAATTGGTGAAAGATTAAATACCTGGTGAGAAACCTGTGAGAAGAGTTTTCTGAATCAGCAAGGTGTCAGGCCTCAAGGTACCCTTCCTTCTGTGTCTGTTTCTGCAAAGAAATCCAGTTCCCTTCTGTTTACATGGCAAGTAGTCAATCTAGTTTAATCTTGTCAGTGAAGGTAATCAGTCAAAGTAGAAGATCACATGACTGCTAAGGGATCTGGCCCATCTTGAATTGGCTACCAACAGATACAGCTAAAGTTTATCTATATGACATTTATTCTTATGGTATATTATAAAGGTATACTAGCTTCAGAGATCAAAATTTGTGACACATAGTATGTTCTTCTAAGTTTGAGGAGGCATCATTGTGGAATGGACTGCATCTAAAGGTTTACTTCATGATAAAAACTTCTGTTTGCCTCTTGGCTCTGGCATTTACTAGCTGTTAGGCCTTTATCTCTTTGAACCTCAGCACCATTGTCAGTAAAACAGGGATAATCATACTTACATTACCTATCTCACAGAGTCATTATAATGTTGTCTGTAACCAATAAAACACTCTATAAATACAAGCTATTTTAATGATGTGACATATTTGTAGGCTCACAACTTAAAATCAAAGGAAATGCTGATTGTATAGATTGACTCTCATTTTCAGGTGGTTCAAAGACCAGATGACCTCCAAAGTTTCAGCCTTAGTTCTCCTATGAGTAAAAGGGTTGGAAGGCAAGAAGCTTTCTTTACAAATATGATTTCATTTGATCTTCACAGTTCTGAGATGTAAGTGCTATTATCATGTCTATTTTGCAGATAAAGAAACTGAGGCAGACAAAAGTTAAGTGACTTGCTCAGGACAACACAATTAATAGGTTTCTAAAGCTGAATTCAAACTTAGATATTCCTTATTCCAAGCCCAGGAATCTTTTCACTATACTACCTTCCTAACTTTAAGGAACAATCATATTATCAGTGATTTAGGAGGATAATTTCTAGTATGATTTGTCATCACTGTTGCCATAGTTAGAATACAATCTGAGTTTATCAGTCAGTCAACTGGCACTTATTAAGTACCTACTAGGTACCATACTAAAAGATTAAAAAAAAAACCACTCTTAAGGAATCCCCAGACTAACATGAGAGATAAACTAATAAACAAACAACCACAACCCCTGTCCCATTTACAAACAAGATATATTACATAGAAAATAAAAATGAAATCTCAGAGGGAAGCCACCAAGAATGAGGAAGGATGGAAAGAGCTTCTTACAAAATGACTTTTTGAAAAAATCAGGAAACAAGTAGGCAGGATTAGAAGGGTTAGGAGAAAGAGGGATGGGAACAGTCAGTGACAATGCTTAGAGCAGGAAAATGGAGCATCATATTAAAGGAATAATAAGAAAACCACTGTAAATGAATAACAGAATACATAGTATATGTTAAGGTGTAAGAAAACTGGAAAGGGCTGGAAGTGAGGAGAAAGCTATACAAGGTTTTGAATGCTAATGAGATTTTATATTTGAATCTGGAGGTAATAGAGAATCATTGGAATCTAGTTAATAGAAGTTTAATATGATTGGATCTACATTTTAAAAAGCTGAATTTAATAGTAGAGTGAAGAATGAATTGAAGTGGGGAGAGACTTGTGACAAGGAGATCAACCTATCATAATAGATGTATTCTAATACTCTAAGCATGATGTGATTAGGGCCTGTGCAAGGATGATAGCAGTGACAGAGGAGGAAAAGAGTGATAGATGAAATGATGCAAATATATAAATTACAGGATCTGATCACTAGTTAAGGCCTGTGATCCTAAAAGCTTTTTTCATAAAACAGCATGCAACTTATTCTCCTCAATAGCAACTTCCAGCTATATTTATCCCACTAATATATTATAATGCTGAGGGTTGAGTGAAGGCACTTTATTCTATCTAAGTAGATTCATCTAGATTATACAGAGAGACAGAAACAATGATCAATGGAACTGGCTCTGGGATCAGAAGACCTTATCTCAAATCTTATTTGTCTTTAAAAACAAAACAAACAAACAAACAACAAACACCTGTGTGCTTTTAGAATAGTTATGTCATCTTTCCAGCCTCTAGTTTTCTCATTTATAAATAATAGATTTATAATAGATAAATTCTAAAATTCATGTGAGCCCTGATCCTATGCTCTTGAGAACTACCAAAGCACAATAAGATGATAATCATCAATTAATTATAGAGGAGTAGCAACATATATATTCTTGTTATCATTGTGTTCTGGGCACTCAGAAACATCTGTGAAATAATTCTAAGGGTCTTGGCATGAAAGACTCTCATCATCTGGAACATTGAATCTCTCTAGCTGCAGTTCTACTGACTGGTGATGACTGGTAGCACTTATTTTTGAGATAACTTTAGTAGGGAGATAAAGATGAGGTATTAAGATTAAATAAATTTATGAGATCTTAGGAAGAGGGTTTGGGGACAAATATAGGATTATAAACTTCTCTAATATTCTGTTACATTCACATTCCAGGTCACAGAATAAGTTTAACTGACATGAGAAACTAATTTAGTACCTTTAAAAATGTCACAATGGTTTTAGGTTTAAATTTAGGTTTAGTATATAAAAATATACTTTTTATATTAAAGTATAAAATCAAATTTCTCCTTTTTTTTAACCTGAAATTCTCTTAGAATTTTATGAGTATTTTTCTTCATCTGTTTTTATTGTAGAAATGATAAAAGCATCAAATAATAAGAAAATATCAGCTCCAAATGTTGATTTATTTTAGCTAGTGAATCAATTTAGTGTATTTTACCTTATTTGTTTGTCCTCTCTCCTGCTACTCCAAATCAGATCAGAGATTGACCATAATTTGAAATGATTTAGTAAAAAATGGCCACCATATCTTGGATAGATCATAATTGTTTTAAAAAAAATAATTCTAATTCTTATTCTATAGGGTCTTAACAGTTTTTTTTTTTTAATATTTACTGTATTTATTTTTTATTATTTATTGTATTTATTTATTCCTCATTAGGGAAAGTATTCTCCAGGGGAAATTAAGGTTAAGTTTAAATTCTTAATACTCTGATAAGTTTTGCTGAAAAATTATTACAAACCCACAATATGCTTACTTTTATTCCTATGTTTCTCTTTACCTATTGTCTAAAAAAGTCAATCAGTAAAATCCCCTCTAATTTCTGGTATTCTTTGTTTATGTTATTCCCCCAGTAGGCATAGGGGAAAAAAAATGTCTAGAAAGTATATTTACTCAAAGAACAATTTTGCAGTGCTGGGTTTCCTAAGCAATTTTTCTGACTATAAGTTAGAGTTCTTTTATACTTTTTTCCCCAAAAGAATGAGATATTTGTTTTTCATCTTCAGCTCAGTTAATGAACTTTATGATGTTAATATTAACTTGGTATGTGAACATGTTACTCTTTTGGGTCTCTTAAAAGAAAAAAAAAGTGAACACCTTTCTCTGTTTGAATTAAAGGGAACATTGCCAAATGGTTATACTTCAAAAAGACTTTAAATAGCTGGATTAGTACTTCCTGGAGTGTAAAGGGAGAAGGAATTTCTCTCTCCCCACTCACTGATCCATACTTATAGTACCTAATAGGGAACTATTCCCACCGAAGGAGTTCCTCAACTCCCTTCCACCAACCAGCTAGAGAGTCAGCTCAAAAAGTCTAACACAAGAGTTGAAGGCACAGTTGAAGTAATAGAGACACATGCCCTCCAATCAGACATGGAAACAAAGAGGTACTCACTCAGAGTCAGATGCAGCTTTGACATAATTTCCAGAAGTAAAGAGAATATTGGACTCTAGAGAAATATCTTTGGCAATTAGAATAATTCTATCAAATTCTTTTCATTGAACCAATTGTCAACTGAATATTAGTAGGAATTTCATCACAGGTATATGAGCTATATAGTATTAATATAAATAAACAGTAGTGTAAGTGTTATGGTAAATATGCTAGAATCTGAGAGTAGTAGCTGTCCTATGGATAATCAAAAAGTGAGAATTATGAATTGAGAGGTTACTCAATTTTATGAACATATTTGTTATTTTACTCCAGTTTGCTAGAATCAAACTGACTATTTTGTTAATTTTCTCCTATTTTCATCTTTTAAAATTTGTATCTCTGCAGGTATGTTAAAAATATAAAAATGTGTTTTTCCAGAGCACCAAAAATATAAAAAATGCATAAAATATATAGCAAATTACAGCAGTATAATATAGTAATAATATAGAAATCTCTATCTTATTTCTTATTCTGTCTCTTTTGAGTGTTTGTGTATTTTTTTCTACATGCCACATATTCCTCAGGTGCAGCAGATTCTAAGTGACAGACACATGTGTACTTTTGAAATTGTGTACTAAGTGTGATACAGAAAAGGGTAATTTAGATTTAAGCTAAATGATTTTCCAGGATTTTGGCTTTCCAGCCTTGATGAAATATTTTGTTTCTTCTGTCAAAAATAATGAATTCTACCAGAGAAAATGGATTGCTGGTCTAGTGGGGAGAAAGATTCTAGGTCATAGGTTTCCTGAGGAAAGAGAAGCTCAAGGAGAAATATGAATAAAAAGGAGTCATGGTTTTGAACCAAAAGAAAATCAGTACTATCGCATAGAGCCAGGACTTTACAGTGAAAAGTTGTAGTGAAAAGATTCATGCCAGGTTTGGAGTTCAAATCTGGCTTAAGACATTTACTAGCACTGTGATCCTCAGCAAGTCACTTAACCCTGTTTGCCTCATGTCCCTCGTGTGTAAAATGAGATGGAGAAAGAAATGGCAAGCTACTCCAGTACTTTTACCAATTAAATCCCAAACAGAATCATGATTATTTGGATGTACTTTAAAAATGACTTGATAATAATAAATAGTTGTCAGTTGAGGATATTTTTTTTCATATTAATAAGTGAAAAACCAAAGCAGGGTAGATTGTAAGTCCATTTTGGGTAGGATGGCTACTGTTGCCACATGTAATATACCTGCTTGCATAATGAAAGTGCCTTGTAATCTGATTATATGAAGAGAAAAGATGAGAACTCCTTTTTAATTCTCAAACATTCACTTGTACCTTCCAAAAATTGGGCTCTTCCACACCTTTATGTAAGAAATGATAAGCCATAAAAATCCTACAATGAGGGAGGCAGAACCAAGATGGAGGAGTAAAGGTAATAAAGGAAGATCAAAATACACACTCTGAAGAAAACAAAGCCCAAGTGCCTATATCCAAAGACTCCAAGAAAAATAAGAATTGGTCCCAGGCTATGGAAGAAATCAAAAGGGATTTCGAAAATCAAGTTAGAGAGAGAGAGGAAAATTTAGGAAAAAAATTGAGAATTGTGCAGAAGGAAATACAAAAAGCTAATGAGAAGAATGCCTTAAAAAACAAATTTGGTCAAATGGGAAAGGAGGACTCACTGAGGAAAATAATTCCTTGAAAATTAGAATTGAGAAAATGAAAGCCAAAGACTTTATGAGAAATCAAAATACAATTAAAATTGAAGGGGGGAGGGGAGAAAAAATGTGAAATATCTCATTAGAAAAACAACTGACCTGGAAAATAGATCCAGAAGAGATAATTTAAAAATTATTGGTCTACCTGAAAGTCATGATTAAAAAAAAAAGGCTAGACATTATCTTTCCAGAAATTATCAAGGAAAACTGTTCTTATATTCTAGAACTAGAGAGTAAAATAGAAATTGGAAGAAAATACCAATCTTCTCCTGAAAGAGATCCCAAGATGAAAACTCCAGGGAATATTATAGCCAAATTCCAGAACTCCTAGGTCAAGAAGAAAATAGTGCAATTCAACTATAATAGACCACAGATTTAGCAGCTTCTGTATCAAAGGATCAGACAGCTTGGGATATGATATTCCACAAAGTAATGGAGCTAGGATTGCAACCAAGAATCAGCTACTCAGCAAAACTGAACATAATCTTTCAGAGTAAAAAATGGATATTCAATGAAATAGAGGATTTTCAAGCATTCATGATGAAAAGACCAGAGCTGAATGGAAAATTTAATTTTCAAAAACAGAAGTCTGGAGAAACATAATGAGCTAAGTAGGAAGGTGATATCTTAAGTTTTATCTGTTTACATATCTACATGGAAGATGATACTTGTAATTCATTAAAACTTTCAATATTATGGCAATTAGAAGAGGTGTGTGTGTGTGTGTGTGTGTGTGTGTGTGTGTGTATGTAGGGAGAGACAGAGACAGAGAAACAGAGAGACAGACAGACAGAGGGAAAGAAGGAGAGGAAGTGAGCACATAGGAATTGAATTTGAAGGGATAATATCTTTAAAAGATGAATTTAAAGGGTGAAAGAGAAATGTACTGGGAGAAAGGGAAAGGGTGAAATGGAATGATGTAAACCAGGGGTCCTCAAATTATGGCCCACTGGCCAGATGGTGCCCACTGAGGATGTTTATGCGGCCCGCTGGGTTATGGCAAAATCAGACCAGAAGTGACGTTTGACCTAAACTTGCATTAGCAATGCACACTTCCAGCACTGGGCTGAGGCAGCAGAGACAGAGTGTAAGGCGATACCTAGGTGAGATGAGTTCCCAGGCAAGGGTGTGTGGTGTGGGGAAGGGAGACAGGTGCAGAAGACAGAGAACTGACAGCCTGCAGCCTTGTACAGTAACGGCAGCCACCACAACAGACAGGCATGGGGGATGTACAATGCACTCTGCACATGTCACCACCGCTGCAGGAGGAATTCACTGTAGCAGTGAAGGTCAGAAGCTGGAGCGCGAAGAGCGGGAGAGAGAGTGTGGGAAATGGAGGCATCACAGTGCAGAGGAAGCTTGGAGGAAGTTGGGCATTGCAATCTATATGTCTCTGTGTGGGCAAAATTATTGCTGGTATATTGTTTTTGTAGCACTATATATATACATATACACATATATAGATGTATATATATAGGTATTTTACTAATAGCAATTTGGAATCTCTAGGAAATAATGATGTCAAGAAAAAGAAAAATTGACTTGGAGTGTAGGATATTCAAAGAACAGTAGACTTATGATTACTTTTTCATGCAGTACAAGGAAAGAGCTGTATGTCTGATATGCCAGAATATAGTGTCTGTGTTCAAAGAATATAATTTGAGTCAACACTATGAAACTGAACATAAAGATAAATATGATTGTTTGGTTGGAGAAGTAAGAAAAGATAAAATATTAAAACTTAAAAATACATTGATAACTCAGCAAAATACTTTTGTGAAGCAGAAGCAGCTAAATATTTCATCACTGCAAGCAAGTTTTCAAATTGCCAAACTAATAGCATGCACTGGCAGACCATTCATGGAGGGAGAATTTGTTAAAGAATGCCTTCTTTCTGTTGCCAAAGAGATGTGTCTAGAGAAGGCCAATTTATTTAGTACAGTGAGCCTTTCAGGACCTACAATTACACGGAGGATTGAAGAAATGGGAGACAATCTGCATCAGCCATTGCAAAATTCCATTAAAAAAATCTCATATTTTTCCTTGGCACTCGACTAAAGCAATGATATTCGTGATTCTGCACAACTTCTATTTTTTTTTTTCATGGGATGAATGATTATTTTGAAGTCATAGAAAAGCTTGCTACACTGCAAAGCACCAAAGGAACAACTACAGGAGAGGATATCTATGAAAAGGTTTGCCAAACTATGAGTGGTTTGGAACTGGACTGGGCTAAACTAGCCAGTATGACAACTGATGGTGCTCCTAGCATGGTAGGGTCTAAGAAAGGAGTAATTGCTCGCATTAACCAAAAGATGGACAAACATAACCATTCTCATCCAATAGCCATATCCACCAACAAGCGCTGTGTAGTAAATCACTGAAGTGGGACTCTGTTATGAAAATTGTGGTATCTTGTGTTAACTTCATTAGAGCTAATGCACTAAATCACAGACAATTTCAGGAATTTCTGTCTGAGCTAAATGTTGAGTATGAAGATGTTCTATACCACACAGAAGTCCATTGGCTCAATTGAGGGAGAGTTTTGAAACGTTTCTATGACTTACTTCCACAGATTACTGCTTTCAAAAAACAAAGAAGTTTTTCTTCTTTGCTGCTTTCAAAAAACAAAGAAGTACCAGAGCTCAATGATGCAGAATGGAAATGGAACCTTGCCTTTCTGACAGATGTAACAGAGCTACTCAACAATTTCAATATGCAACTTCAAGGAAAGGGGTAACTCATCTGTGATATGCAATCACATGTCAAAGCATTTAAAGTAAAATTAGGCCTCCTCATCAAACAAGTGAAGGAGGAAAACTTCTGCCATCTCTCCACAACTCAAAATCTGTTAGCAGAAAAACCGCTGATTGCATTCCCAAACAAAACATGTGTGAATTCACTGGAAAAATTGCAAAAGGAGTTCCAATTTAGATTTAAAGAGCTTCATCTCCATGAACAGGACATACAGCTTTTCCATAACCCATTTTCTATTGACATTGAAAATGTGGATACAATTTACCAAATGGAACTGCACTGTAGAATTGTGACTCTTTGAAAGACGCATTCAAAGTCAAGCAGCCTTCATAATTTCTTTGCATCTCTCCCCTCTGAGACATATCCTCATCTCAAGAACCATGCACTCAAAATGGCAACCATCTTTGGCAGCCCTTATGTCTGTGAACAGACTTTTTCTAGAATGAAATATTTGAAATCTCCAACCAGATCAAGTCTAACGGATGCACACTTGCATCACTTGTTATGACTAGCAGTGATAAGTGTGGAACCAGACATTGACCATCTCATTACCCAAAAGCAGGCTTTTGTTCCCATTGAAATATGGTAAGTTTGTTGATTTAACTTTACTTCATTTTAAATATTGTATTTGTTCCCGTTTTGTTTCTTCACTTTAAAATAAGATATAGTCTGAGGGACAGTGAACTGGCCCCCTATTTTAAAAGTTTGAGGACCCCTGGTGTAAACTATCTGTTCTAAAAAGGAGTCAAGAAAAAGTTTTTCCAGTGGAGTGCAAAAAGGGGAGAAAAGGGTGAGTGAGTGAACCTTATTCTAATCATATATCATATGATTAATCTAATCATCTATCATAATCAATAAGGAAATGACATACACAATCAATATTGGTATAGAAATCTATGTTACCCTGCAGAAAAATAGGAGAGGAAAGTGATACAGGAAGAAAGGAAGGTGATTAAAAAAGAGGGCATATTGGTGGAGGGAAGCAAAAACACTTTTGAGGATGAATGGAGAAAGAGAATAAATGGAACAAATACATTTAGCTATAGTAGTTGTAAAAATAATCTGAAGCAAGTTTCTCTGATAACACCTCATTTCTCAATCATAGAGGGAATTGAGTAAAATTAAAAAAAAAAAAAGAGCCATGCCCCAATGGATAAATTTAAAAATATAATCTGAGACCAAAGAGCTATAAATTCATATCTTTTGATCTAATGATTCTACTACCAGGCATGAATACCAAAAGAAGTTATTTTTTTTAAAAAAAGGAAAAAAAAACCTATATGTGCAAAGATATTTATAGCAGCTCTCTTCTTAAAGCAAAAAATATAAAATAATTTAAAAAAAAAATAAGAGATGACCATCAATTGGGGAATGGCTGAATAAATTGTGGTATATGTTTATGATAAAATATTGTTCTATATTCTATGGGAAATAATGGGCAGGATGCTCTATTTAAAAAAAAAACAGAAACAAAAACAACAACCTGGAAAGCCTTCCATGTACTCAAGCAAAGTGAAATGTATTGTAGAACACAATACAAAAGTAATAACAATGTTCTGGTATGACCAGCTATAAATAGCTTTGCTATTTTCAGTAGTACAATGATCCATGACTACTCTGGAAGACTTATGATAAAAAATTCTATCCATATCCAGGGAAGGAATTGATTGTATCTAAAAACAGATTGAAGCATTCTTTCTCTCTGTGTCTTCTCTTTCTGTATCTCTCTGTCCCCCAAACCTCACTTTCTCTCTGTTTCACTTTTATAACTTTATTTTTCTTGAGGGTTTTTTTCCCATTAGGTTAGGAAATCTATGTATTTTTTTTAATAATATGACTTTTATGGAAATGTTTTACATTTTAAAAATCCTAAAATGAAACTACTACAGGTTTTTTCAATGACCTTAAACTGGCATTTTGTCAAAGTTGACTAGACCTGGGGTCAGAAAGATCTGGCTTCAAATCTTCCTTGAGATGTTCATGAGTTGTATGATCCTAGGCAAGTCATTTATTTTCTCTCCATCTGTTCCCTCAGCTATAAAATGAAATAATAGCAACCTCAAAGAGTCTTTTCTAAGGATACAATAAGATACTACATGTAAAATGCTTTGTAATTCTTCAAGTACTATAAAATGCTATTTACATTATTCAGGGTTTAGTCTACTCAAAAGGCTCCTACTTCCAGACATCCACTTTAATTTCTTATTTGTCAGTAACATCTTTAGCCCTTTATCTCTTCAGTGAAGAATCTACTTTTCACCAGTTTTTGATTGATTGAGTTGATGATCTGGAAGGTTGGGTTAAAACTATTTATATTGGTGGGTGGAGTATATAGCCTTCTAGCAGTAAGGCAAGATATACAAAGATATCACCAAGCCTCAACTCAGCAAGTCTTAGAGAAGAGAACTCTTGAAATATTGCAAAATATTCTTGACACGCCTATCTATTTGGTCAAAACAAATTAGAAGCAATCAAATTCAAGGCTGATGAGGGTGTAGAAAAACCAGTACTCCTAAACTGCTGGCGACATTAGAAATTTATAGAATATTTTTGGAGAAAAATCTAACAGTATGCAATAAAATTACTTAAAGCAATATTATTTTACCCAATTATTCCATCATTGATAATATATCTTGAGAATATTAGCCAAAAAAAAATCTATCTGCTCAAAGATTTTCAAAACAACATTTCATATAATTAAAAAGAAATTAGAAGCAATCTAAATGCACAACAGCATTATTTATAATGGAAAAAAAAAAAACAACTGTAGTAATGGTTATATAAATAGTGAGTATGTTAGGGATAAAGGCTTGGCCTGTGGTTTCATTTAGTATATGGAACTCCCAGATGAGGAACTTTTCTCCACTAGTGCAGATCAGCATCTTCTTTGAGACTTATAATGTTATAGTAAGTTAGTCAACAAATATTTATTAAGCATTTACTGTATGTCAGGCACTGTGTTGAGCTATGGGGAATCAAAAAAAGAGGAAGAAACTGTTCCTGCCCTCAATAAGTATATATTATAATGAAAGAGACAACATGAATATAGCAAGATAAACACAAAGTAGATAATAAAGATCTGAAAAGGGCAGATATGAACAACTGGGGAGACTGAGAAAGGCCTGTAAAAGATAGGATTTGATCTGTGTCTTAAAAGAATCCAGGAAAACCAAAGAAAGAGGTCAGAGCATTCTAAGCATGAGATATAACAAGTGCCAAGGAATAGAGATAAGAGAGAGGATATCTAGTTGGAGGAACTGCAAGTACTAGATTGTACTTGGATCATAGAGGGAGTAGAGGGAAGTGTAGGAAGGATAGAAAGGTAAAAAGGAGCCAGATTATATAGAGAATTTTAAATGCCAGATAATTTATGATCATGGAGATAATAATGAGTGGCTGGAACATTGAAAAGAAGGGTAACATAGTCACATCTGTGCTGAGTAGATTAGTGGAGGATGAGTTGGAGTTGAGAGAGACTTAAGTTAGAAAAAACAATTAGAAAGTTATTGTGATAATCCAGAGGAGATGTGGTTCTCAGAGCACTGAGAGATTAAGGAATATACCTAAATTCATAGAATCAGTGTAAAACTGAAAGATTTGAGAGCCTCTGGAGTGTTCATATTAGCAATAAAAGAAGGAATTTTAATATAACAAAAGGAAAGCCAGAATGAATAGTAACCATAGGAAGATGATCATGAGTAAGAACTGTGAGTTAGAGCCACATGGCTTTACCCAGCAGGCCCCTGCTCACCTTCTTATCCAAGTCTTCTATGGAAGCTTCCCCCTTGACTGTTCTGCCAGGATTTATCAAATCTTCTACCATAAGAAAGTAGAGTACTATTAATTTGCCCTTTGAATTTGATGTCAAAGCTCTATCCATAAGGGAAGTTCTGATATTCCTATCTTGTTACCAATCTATAGAATGCTATTCCTATCTGTAACCAGGTAGCAAACTTTCTGCCAGTTGGAAGTTCTTCCTAGGATTGTGAAGATGTAGTTGATGACATAGTTGAGATATATTGTAGCTAGAGTGACTTTGGACAAACAATTCTCTTTTCTATTAGAACACTGGCCCTTGTACCTTCCCAGACAAAGTTTCATAAAGTTTATTCACAGAATAGCTTTCTACATCCTATGCTATTGGCCATTCAGTGGCATTCTAAAAGATGCTGGCTGAATATGAGAAATGGAATGAGGAAAGAATGATAATTTCTAATTAGAAGAATTGGTAAAAGCTTCACAGAAGAAGTCATATATGAGCTGAGTGTAAAAGTTTTAGTATAGCTTCTCCTGGTAAAGCTGGGGTAGACGGAAGGCCTTTTGTGTATCATGGAAAAGTCCCCAAAGTAGGTAGCAAGTAAAACTTTTAGCCTGGAATAGATGCTTGGTAGGACTTGGAACTAGATGAAACAAGAAAGATTAAATATAATAGATTGTATAGGAACTGGAATATCCTGCAAATGAGTTTGGATTATATTTAGTGAGCAATAAGGAAGGAATCAGTGAAAGGTTTTAAGCTAAGCCAACTACAACAACAATAATAGAGCACTTTAAATACATTTGAACCTTACTACAGCCTTGTAAAGAAGTGCTACAGGTATTAACATTCTCATTTTATGGCTGGGGAAACATAAGCTCAAAGATATAAAGTACCTTACCTATGGTTATACAGCTAGTAAAGTGTCAGAGATAGGATTAAAACTCTGATCTTTAGACTTTTTAATTAAGTAACTTTGCTCCAAGTCTAGGATCCAGCATGCCATACTACTATAGCAAAAGACCATATTCAGAAGACATTCATTTGTAACCAATTAATGTGGTGTTCTCTTCTTTTATATAATGTAATATGGTTCTCTGGGAGCAGGTTTCTTGGGGAGGTTCTCTGGAGGCAGCCTTAGTTTCAGTTCAGAGTAATAATCACTCCAAATGCAGCCAGGTGTTAAAAGTTCAGATCTTTTATTGCTTCCTCCAAAACAGCCCGGTTAGTTTTCTTGGTGGCCTATCTCTCTGCTTGGTTCCAAGAGCTCCCTCCGAATGTCTCCAAATCCAAAGGTTTGTCCGTCAGCCTCCAGCCAACATAAAGGTGGAAAATGAATGAATCTGACTCTACCTCTGAGAGTGGACTTGTGGGCTTCCTCCCAGAGTGCTCTTTGGCCCTAAGAACTTCTTGCTTATATGAGCTCTCTAAAGGTGTGAACACAAGCATTGTTTCTATCAGTTCCACTTAGTACCTTGTTTCAAGTTCTGGCCCATTACATCTCCTTGTAAGATCAGATCAATCATACTGGACCATGCTAAATTAGATAATTATTGTCTCTATCAACTCTAATGAGTTAACACTTTGTAAAGATTCCAATAAGTTAAAACTTGTATGATTGAGGATAGATAATTTAACCTTTCTGGAATTTCAGTTTTATTTTTCATAAAAACTTTTTTTATTTTGAGTAAACAGCCTTTCAGAAGTCCCTTTCATCCCTAAAGTAATAATTTTTTGATCTTACATAGTGGTAAGAATATGGAATTTTGAAGGTCAGAGAAGCTAAACTGAGATCTGAACTTTATTAATTAGTAAAGGTAATACTTGGAACAGATCGCATTAACTCTGAGTTTTAGTTTCCTCATATGTACAATGAAGAGTTTGGACAGAATGACTTCCAAGATCCTTTTCAGCATGAAATCTAATAAATTATCTAGAGAACTAAAAAGGAACAGCCTTATTTAGATCTTCTCACAACTGTCATAAGTCATTCCAGTAATGGTCTTTATTCTTTAATCTCAATTAAGAAGCCAAGCCTCTTTAAACATAAGATCAGAGATCCAAATCTAGAACAGTCCAATGTCCTCATTTTACAGAAAAAAGAATTTGAGGCCCAGATACATTAAATGGGGTTACACAACTGTGTGATAAATGTCAAAGATAAGATTTTAACTCAGGTCTTCTATCAGCAAGATCAGTAATCTTTCCATTGTATCAGGCTTCTCTCTCTATAACATAGTGTATAAAATGCTCAGGATTAAGGTGCATTTAAATTTCTTTCTTACTTGGAAGAAGGAAATGATGTTATATGAGTAGCAATTAAATAAATCATTTGAAAAAGATTTTTCCCAAATCACAGACTTATCCTTGGGAGTGAATTAGGCATTGATGTAAATTGCAATTGAATTTAACTTACTCCCCTGGCTTTGGAAGAATCAGTATATTAGCTATTTTCAAAGCCCTTATCCTCTCCTTATGTTTTGAATCAAGAGTAGATTTGAGCCTAACTGAGTAGTTGTTCATGAAGTAGTCTTTGATTTTCCTGATGGATATCCCAGGTCTTACACATTCCATTCAATAAATGATACGTGAAAGGTACAATGTATCCTGTGATACTGTGACATTGTTTCTAGAAGGTCATAGGCTCTTTGCAAACATTCCCATGGAGAAGAAAGTTGACCTCTGTACATCACAAACAGGATTTTTTTTTTAAACCAGAGGGAATAGTGAGAGAGGAAACATTGTTGATTTCTGGGAGAAACAGTGCTTGAAAACCCAGCTTGTTAGACTTACTAAACAATGATGGGAAGCTGCTCAGAGCATGTGCTTTCTGCTTTGCATAATGGGATGTCCTTCCATTTCTCTGAGGAAATAGCAGTTCAAAGACAGAACACAAAGTTCAGAAGAACTAGTAGCTTTTAAAGGGAGACATTTTTCTTAGTGCTTAAATAAAAGATGCCCTTCTACTTTATCACCAACTGGGAATGTTTCATTCATATTCTGTGATATTGTTTACTACAGAATAGAGAAGGGAAAAATCATCACCAGGAAATGAAACATACTACCTAAAAAGCTACAAAATTATCAGAGGGAATATCTTTATTAAAAAAAAAATTAAGTGAGTGATGAATCAGATAGCACTATCTGTACAAATCATGTAGAAAGGAGTGCTAGGCAAAAACAAAAAAACATTGAACACATGATAGGATTTTGAACAAGGGAAATAGTAATAATAGCCAACATTTATTTAAATAGAGATAACTATATGGCACAGTAGATAGCATACTAAATTTGAAGTAAGGAATTTTGCTAGCATACTAAATTTGAGGTAAGGAATTGTGCTAGCATACTAAATTTGAAGTAAGGAATTCTGCTTCAGACACTTGCTAACTACATCTTGAACATATTCCATGACTCCTTTTACCTTCTCTTTCCTCATATGTAAAATGGGAAAGGGGAATAGAACCTTTCACATTGAGCAAATTTGAGGATCATATATGCCAAATATGAGATGACAAAATAAATGGCTTGCAAACCTTAAAATAGTGTGCAAAATGCTAGCTATCACGAGAGGCTGGCATATATTATTTCATTTGAGCCTCAAAACCATCTCCTAAAGGTAGTGCTACTGGTATTAGTATCCTTAATTTATAGACTAAGAAACTGAAGCTTAGTCCTTTGCTCATGATCATAGGGTTTATAAGGTATCAGAGATAGATTTTAAGCCCTGGCCATCTGATACTGGGCAACAGCTAAGTTGGCAGAGTGGATAAAACACCAAGTCTGGATTCAGAAAGATTCATCTTCCTTCAAGATTCCTTCAAATCTGGCCTCTAACATATACTTGCTGTGTGATCCTGGGCAAGTCATTCAATGCTGTTTGCCTCAGTTTCCTCATCGATAAAATGATCTGGAGAAGGAGTGTCTTTGCGAAGAAAACCCCAAATAAGGTTATAAATTTGGATGTTACTATAACAACAGCAATTTCTGACACTAGCTTTTGAACTCCAGAAAATCCAGTCTTCCCTCTAACCCTATGAGTGACTACAGTAGAAAGAGTTCCTAGGACCAGAGAACAGTATTCTGCATAGATATTTTTTTATCTAGCATTTGCTGAAGTATCATTGGCATTATTCCCTTTTGCTTTAATTGAGATCAGTGGAGGCTTGATATCCTCCTACACTATCATTTCCTTATCTCTGGAATGAAATTTTTGGCATGTGAAAAAATTGCAGTGATCAGATTCACTAAAACCCACATGAAGGAGAATGCAGGAGTAAGATTGAGTTTATTGTGATTAATGAATCACATTTTTTAAAGGTATTGAACCCCCACATGTTACTTGGCCTACTTCCATTTCCCTTTCCCTCCTCTTTCTTCAGTAGTAAGTAGTATCACATGGACAAGCAAACTGGAACATTTTATGTTTTTTTAGACTTTATTAAAAATTATTTTATATACTTAGACATGAAAAGATTCAGGTGATTAAGGAGACTAAGTTCTTTATTTTTAGCAGATTTTTTTAATTTTATAGATGAGGAAACAAAGTCCAAAAAAGCTGAAGGCCAAGGTTTTATAGTTGTATCCAAACCAGTTCTAGAACTTGAGGCCCCTGATTTTTAATCCAAGATTTTTTTTTTAATGGCCCTATTCGCCATTCAATCTGAATTACTATTCTGTGTTTATTATCTCTATCTGAAACATAAAGAGCCCAAGATATATGTAAAGCAGATTAGGTACTTGGGAGTTCTTATGGTACAGTGCATAAATCACTGGCTCTCTCATCAAAGAACATGGGTTGAAATCCTATCTCTGATGTTTACTACTTATGAGATTAGTCAACACGTTCAGTCATTCTGCTTCTTAGTCTTCCCATTGGTAAAATGAGAATTGGACTCCATAATCCCTGAGGTCCCTTTCAGCTTTGTGTCTATTATCCAATGATGTTTTGACTTTTTCAGTATCACAAAATTAGTTTCTGAAAAATCAAGAACTAGAAGATCACGGATCTCCTTGATTCTATTTTCTTTCCACTGTGGAAGGCATATTGGAGTTAATCAGGGAACCTGGGTTCAAATCCTGTCTCTGTTTACTTCTAACAATTCACTTAAACTTTGTGGGCCTTTGCATGCTAATTGGCAAAATGAGGGAATTGGATAGTTAGGTGAAATAAACTGAAATAGAAAGATAATGACAATTAAATTTTAATCCAATTAGAACTCCATCACCCAATTGACATCTCTTTCAGTTCTAAATCTCTCCTGTCTTTTTGGACACTGTTCCTTTTTCTGCCCTTTTCATAATAAAGGAACTCTAAAACAAAAGGATTTTAAAGGGTTATGTATGTTATATTCCCCACCAAGGCTGCAATGTAATACAGAGGTATGTTTTTCTTTGTAAAATATGAATAGACTTTCCAGGGCAGCCCTAGATTTTTAAGAGTTTGCCATTACATTTATTGATTCAGAGAAATTCTTCTGGGATGGTGCTGGAGTCCTATTAGTCAAATTAGACTCCAGAATTGTCACCATTGCTTTCTGACCTGGAAGGATCAAATAAAGTATGAACCATAGGCCAATCTACAAACGTGGCAACAGAACACCAGAATATTGATTTTTCCATGGATGTTGGAATATTTCACCAAATGGAAGGATGGCTTTCCACCAAGGAGGTTGGCTGGTTTTGTCAGCTGGAGAATGTCTCATGGAGAAAATGGGATTTTAGTAGGAATTTTAAATGGCAAACTACTACTTGCAGTAAACCCTGCTCAGTCACGTGGGCTTATGAACTAAAGAAAATGAGACTGGAAATTGTCTGTATTTGACTCTGTTCCCCTACCTTATCCCTCCTCCTTTCCCCCATATGCCACTACTCTTCCCCATAAGGAATCTCTTGTAATCCTCTCTCTTCTGTTGCACCAACCCTCAGAATGAAATGCAATTATTTTCTTAAAACTTTGTCATAGACTCACACTGACTGCCATGTCACCATTGAAGTAGCATTTATAATTGCCAGGTTCACTAATGAATTGATGATTCATTCTTGCTTGAAGCATGTGAGATGTTGATAATACCCTATATGAAGCTTTCCAAAACCTGAATTCAAGTGTGCTGTGAGTGAACTGACATTGCTCAGTGCTCAATAATACCTTCCCATTTTATGGCAGCTTTCATCCAGGCTAATAAAAATGAAATGAAAAACAGTGAAGGCAGACAGGTGTGGGTGCACAAGTCCACTAAACAGCAAATCTAAAATCAAGGACATAAAACTTCTGGCTAGACCTTGGTGAGCAAACCAGCGAGTTTTTACCTTTTGTGTTGAATTTTCATTTGGGGCTCATGTAGTCAGATTTTTGAGAGTCATTAAAACCTCCCTATCTTAGTAACTGTTTCCAAAACAATTAAAATGCGAGAAGCTCATTGTCATGTAGGAGTTCTCACTCTGGATTTTTGCCCTGAAAGCCTCAAATAGTAACTAAAAGTCTGTGTTTTTGGAGACTTTGAACTCCAGAGCCCAATGGGACCTTAGAAAAACCATCTAGTTTCATCTCTTTGAATAGAATCATAGGATCAGAGATTGAAAGTCAGAACACTTGGGTTCAGATCTTGACTCAGCAGCTTATTATCCAGTAAAAATTGGACTTAGACACATGACTTTACTTCTCTGTCCCCTAATTCCTTCAACAGTAATGGTTCATCTACATACTCTCTGAGATCACTTCTAATTCTCATGTTTTAAAAGACTATTGGAAGGGCAGCTAGGTGGTGCAGTAGATAGAGTGCCAGCCTCAAAGTCAGGAGGACCTCAATTCAAATCTAGTCTCAGATTTGAGACTTCTTAGCTGTGTGACTCTGAGAAAGTCACTTAACCCCAATTGCCTCAGGAAAAAAAAAGCAATATAACAAACTATTGGACTAAAATTGATAGAGGCTAAAAAAGACTTTGTCCAAGGTCACACAATGAATTGTGGAAGAAATGAATCTAGAACTCAGGTCTCCAGACTTTCTATTATACTAGGCTATCAAAAGTAGAATCGAATGCAAGTAGAAAATGGAGGCAGATTCAT
Source organism: Antechinus flavipes (assembly GCF_016432865.1). NCBI lineage: Eukaryota > Metazoa > Chordata > Mammalia > Dasyuromorphia > Dasyuridae > Antechinus > Antechinus flavipes. Next base: position 302,616,687 of record NC_067401.1, on the reverse strand, counting down.
AACTCTTCTCCACATTTTCTCATTAGGAGTTATGAAGAAATGAGGATTATTAAATTATCCTAGCTTTATGTGATTTCTGTTAGCCTTTCATTTATATTCACTAATGTGCAACGCACAAATGTTAAACATGAATACTGGCAAAGAAAGGCTAGATACTCATTATTACAGATATTGTAACAAAAAGTTTTCTATGGGTAAGGGTGAACTAGATGATCACAAAGGTCCTTGGTAACTGTGAAATTCTTTGAAGAATCCAAAAAGAAAGCAACAGGATGAAAATCAGTGGATTGAAAAAATAAAAGTAATCTCATAGCAGAAGTATGATAAAAACCACTTGGACAGAAGGAGAAAGTAGATGATAAGCTTGAGAAACAAATCAAAGGCTAACAAATTTTTGGTTTATTTTAGTGATAATTTTAGTCTTCAAGGAATTAAAAAAATAACAAGAGATAATTACTATTTTAAATCTGCTTCGTAGGAATGGATTCCTGAAGACACAAATGAAATAATTCCACACCAAGAAGAAAGAACAAGGGAAATGAGTCTCTCTTCTTTTCAGTTCATCCTCCACACAATTGCCAATTTGCCATCTCTAAAGCATATGTCATATCACTCTCCTATTCAAAAAGGTCTAGTAGATCAATACATTACTCTCCACCTCTTTTCTCTTTAGTCTAAAGATCATTCTCCTATATAAAGGAAACAGGAGCAAAACAGAAATTGAATAATGTTGCTTTCTCATCATCCTCCATTGTCCTGATCTCATGCACTCCAAGCAGTAGTTCTGTATTTTCTTTGATTTTCTAATTTTGAGCCAAGGCTAGTAATATATGCTAAGGACAACAACAAAAAGATACTTTTTTTTAAAAAGTTATATTGGGAGCAAGAAGAAAAAGAGAATAAAAAGAGTTAATAGGGAACAAAGATAAATAGAGAAATGTTAAGAGAATATCTATATTCCCCCAATAAATGTAAATCACAAGATTTGAACTAAAAAGAAGTTCTAGAAAAAAATATTAGATATACTCATTAATTTTCTTTTTGGTTTACAGAAAATCATGGATTATTGAAAAAGTGTTAGCAAGACTGATAATATAAAAAAAATATGATTAAAAAAAAACAGAGAGAAGAGGTTCCAGTTTTCAAAATAGAAGTCAATGAACTTCTCTTCAATTCCTGGCCAACTTCTATAACATGTTATTAAAAGGATGATGTATCAGCATTTAGAGTGAGAAGCAGTAATTACTGTCAGGATGGCTACATGAACAAGTCATGTCAGACAAGCTTGTGTCTTTTACTGACAAGAGTTACTAGATTGGCAGATCAGGGTTATGCTGTAAATCTGGTAGACTTAGATTCCAGAAAATTTGATAATACCCCTCATACTTTTCTTGTGGTAAAAAATGGAAACATTGTGTTAGTAATTATATTTAGATTGATTTGAAATTTGGTGAATAATAAAACAAAAGTGTAGTCATTGTTGGATTAATGCCAATTGCAAAAAAGGTCTATAGTGAAGTGCCACCTGGATTTGAGTTCCTATGTTATTTTTATTTATTTATTTTTAAATCAAGTATTTGGCCAAAGGAATAGACAATATGCCTATTAACTTTTCAGATGATATCTATGAAAAAACTAGGCAACAACAAAAGATTCAAATCATATAAAGATATAAAAATGGAGCATAATAGATCAGAATGTTAAGTTAATCCTAATGAAATGAAAATTAATAATAGAAATATAAAGTTTTATACTTTGGTGCAAAAATTAACCTCACAAGAGTGGGATTTAAAAGCATAAAGAAATGACAATTCCTCTGAAAGAGATCTATAATTTCCAGTGTGTCACAAGCTTAATAGGTTAAAATAATGTGTTATGGCAGCTAAACATAAATGAGATTTTAGACTATATTGAAAGAGGAAGACTGTCTAGATTGTGGGAGTAATATTTCCTGTTGTTATGTCTTGGAACTGTATGCTAAGTACCAGGGAGATAAAGAAAGACAAAAAATGAAAAATAGTCCCTATGTTCAAGGAGCTCACAGTATAGTATCAGAGATAACATTCAAATAATCATGTACTTCAGATATATACAAAGTGAATGGAAAATAAATCTCAGAAGGTAAACACTGGGGTAAGGATACTCAAATTGGAATGAGAAAAGCTTTTTGTAGAAGTTGGAATTTAAATTATTGAAGGCAGGAAAATAGAAACCAGAAATCAGGAAATGGAAATGAATAAGAAGAGAAGTCCAGATGTAATAGGGGGGTTGGTGCATGTCTAGACTTTCTAAGATCAAGGGAAATACTCTGGGGGACCTGTGTTTGAGAGACAAGAGAATTGAAAAATGTGTTGAGATTCTATATTAGCTTACTATGTATGGTTTGAAGAGATAGGTTTTTTCTTGGCTGTATAGCCAGAACTGTCTGAAATTTTGAGTACTTGACTGAGTATCATTTGGACTTCCTGAACATGCTGGGGGTAAAGCACTCCTTCACTCATATAAAATGGTACCATATTGGAAAAGGGAAGAACCTGAGAGCTTTCTCCCTCTTAGGTCATGTGGCCTTCAAAATTAGGACTGTGGTTTCAGTTTTTTGTTTTTTTTTTTAACCCTGGATCAAGGAGTAAAGGAATCCAAATTGAATCAGTATAGCTAGGAGGCCCTGAGGAGCACAGATGTAGGATGATCCCAGAGAACTTTGGACTTCAACATGATAGAACCAATATTATGTTTGAATTGAAGTAAATTTTGAGCCTAATCCCCCTCTCTGCCCTAGAAATCAAGATGATTGATACAGGGGAAATTGTTATTCCAAGGTGTTATGGAAAGTTTGCATATTTACTAATGTTATATCTTTGAAATAAATATCCCTTTTGTTAAAGCTAATTTGTTACTAAATGATTGAATAAAACTAGCATATTAGTCTCTAGGTCCCTAAAATCTGGCAATACATAGTGTAAAGGGCTGAAACTTGAGTTGATGAGCTGAGGTCAGTTCGAGCACTTAAGGCTAATTACCAATTGGACAATACTCTATAAGCATATGCTTGGAAAATGGCCCTTCCCACTATCCTGTGCTGGCTCTATAATTGGTGTATACAGAGAATTGTAGGGAGTGGCGTAAGAATAGACAGTGTCACTTTGGCGGTAGATGAGGAAGGAAGGTTGAGGAAATTTTGCTTCCATCTAATTCAATCCTACCTCTAAAGACCAAGAATAAAGACTAAGGACTTTTGCTTATCCTGACTCTGGCTGATTCTAAGGTATCCAGGGTGCTAACGTGGTCATCACAACACAGTGAAAGCTCAATAATGCAATGGAAGAGAAAACAGATTACAAGCTTCCTTAGGCTTCAGAGAATGAGTCAAAGGAGAGTAAATGGAACAGGTATGACCTTCAGTATGTGTGGGACAAAAACAAATGCATATTACATAGTCATGGATAGGATAGAGGTCATGGATAATGGAAGTAAATCAGGATTGAAACTTGGCAGGGCATGATTGATGATAGGACGAGGGGGCACAAGACTCAATTATAGAAGACAGTATCAACTTTGCTAATAAATGACCAAAGAGTCACAAAAGTTTTGTGATCACTCTTAATTCCAAAAATATTAAAGAACTTACACAGATTAAAAGCAAAAGGCTTTCTTTATTCCACTGGATGAAAGAAATTAGACAGTTGTGTCAGGGCCTCCTCTAATGGGAGAGTTAAACTTAATTTATATATTTGTGATTAGACGAAGAATCAAATCGTTTAGAGTAGTAACAGTGGTGAGTAACAGTAGTAGCAACAATGAGGCAAAGTTGTCTAGTGACAAAAAAGGCCATTCATAGCAGGCCTGCATGTCTGGGCCAGTGGGTACTTGTCTAAGTTCAGGGACCATCAGTTCTGTGATTTAGTTGTGGCAGTGTTTATCCAGAAAATGAGTGCATAGAATTGTTGTTATGCCAAGCTCAGGACACAGCTTGCTTACTGACCCTTACCTTTGGAAAACATGGTGTTTCCTAATAGTAAAAAAGAGGAATAAAAAAATAAAAATAAATTTAAAAAAAAGTGGTGGGTGGATTATTTGGGGTCCTGACAATAGTATAAAGCTGTTGGACCATATTTGTAGTATTGATTAAATCCTAGATTCCATCAAAAGAGGACAAAAATGGTAAGGGGTCTAGGTCATGTCCCCTGAAGATCAATTGAAGGGATTAAATATATTTAGCCTAACAAAGAATAGATTTAAAGTGGACATGAATGTTATCTTCAAATAACTGAAAGAGCTGTCATCTTGAAAAAGGATCAGACTCTTTATGCATTGCCTGAGAAGATAGAAGTATGAACAATGGATTAGAAAAAGACATATAATTAGGGATAAAGAATCTCATATTGAAATAATAATAATAATAATAACTAACATTTACATAACATTCTAATGTTTGAAAATAATTTACATATATTATCTCACTTTATCCTCACAAGAACTCTGAGATTAGGTGCTATTATTAGTCTCATTTTGCATGTGAGGAAACTGAGATTAATAAAAGTTGTGATTTGCTCAGAGTGACAACTACTAAGTTTCTAAGGAAGGATTTGAACTTGAATCTTCCTACTCAAGCAAACTTCTTCTAAGTTTGGTACTCTAGCCATTTTGCTACATTAGTTCAGCTCATTCTTATTATAGCAATCTTATTATAACATAAGTAAAAAGTGGTCATCTCATCTCATCTCAACTTGAATGCCTTCAGTGAATGCCTCCCAAGGCACCGCACCCTCAGTGAACAACTAGAGCTGTTAGATTTGTTTTTCTTAAGTCAAGTCAAAATCTACCATAAATTGGTAGGTCCAAACCTACCTCTTTTGACATCATTTTCCTCATCTATATGGGGGAGGTTGGAATACATGATTTCTTTGGACCTATTATTGTTTTAAAATTCTAATTTTTTTATTAGAAACAGGAAAAGATTGAAGATAAAAAAGATTTAGTAATAATGAAAATTGCTAGTTAGTTCTATAAAGTTTGTAAATTGCCACGTATATAATATATGTACATATATTCATATATATGCATACATATACACACATAAATATATACCTATATGCATTGCCACAAAATCCTAGGAAATGGTTGCTAGAAGTATTTTTATTCAATAGAATATTCTATAAAAACTGAGATATCTAGATGTAGAATAATTTGTGTTAGAAATTTCATTTGAACTCTGGTTTCCTGACTCCAGGTCATGCTCAGTTCCCATTACACCATTTTGTCTTCCTAATTAGACTGCTCCATCCCTGAGATTATGTATGCTACTTTTAAGTCAGGACTTCTTAAACTTTTTCCACTAGCTACCTCTTTTCACTCGAGAATTTTTCATATGATCCCAGGTATATAAGTATATAAAATACGTATACAGATTAAGCATTTACTGATAATAAATCATAATTTCATGATCCCCAGATTCTGTTACAAGACACTATAGGGGATCATAACTCATAGTTTAAGAAATTTTTCTCTAGATTACTAAAAAACAAAGTGTGTAAGCAAATTGGATCATATTGTGGATCAGGAGGATATAATAATAAATAAGACATGGGATCAAAAATTGTAAACATTAAAGCAGTTCAACACCTTAAGTGGAGTTTGGATGACCCATTGTCAGAGATAAGTCAGTTTACAAACCCTCTCTAGTACTTTCCAATTCTACCTATCTGAGATTCTATCATTAGAAGATTGCCAAGTTCCTTGTTTCTAAAAAGAATAGAAATACAAAAAGAAAAAATACATGATTTTTCTATTTATCTTGCCCTGGATGAGAGCAACCAAATACAATAAGTTGGAAATGCATCTAAATAAGACTCAATGACATTTCCATTAGATTTCCCAATTAAGATAGTATCTGTGACCAAAAGAGACATTGATCTTGCCAAACCACAAAGAAATTTTAGATGTAGCAATAGAAAAAAAATATATCCTGTGTAATAATCAAAGAAAAACTTGTAGATGATAGTTTAATTTGCCAGAGCATGTTTGCTATTTTTGTTACCCTCAAGCCAAAGGTAACCTATCCCAGAAAAAGGAAACAAGATTTAATAAAATTTAGTCAAAAGATATTTCTTTCATTTTCTTTTTTTTTCTTTGATGGTGTAAGGTATAAAATAATCTTGTAATATTTGTTACTGTGTCAGATAGAACTCAATTTACTTTAGTAAATATCTATTAAGCTCTAAGAGTATCTAAGCTCTATGGTACCAGACTTCATGGCATTTATAGTATAATAAGAAATATGGTACCCATATAGATAATTAGAATTAGAAAAACACGCAAAGAAAATGCATAAGCAATGAAGTATCCTCTGATATTCCAGGAGAAATGATAATTACTAGTACAGAGGATCAGGAAAGAGGTACAACAAAGTTCCTGTCCTCCAGTTACAACAGTTACTGAAAAATCAAAACTGACACATGAAGCAATGAACCTATCCAGCCATCCATCAAGAAACTGGAGATTCACCCAGAATCTTGTCATCCCTTCTGCCACTATTCTTTTTCTCTACTTGGAACAGTGACTCTCTAGTTTGGATTTCAGAGACTTTTCTTTCTGTCCTGTAGAACTAAACTCATCTTTGGAACCCTGCCTCTGGAACAAGCTCCATCTTCTATACATTAGGAAAACAGAGCTTATCTTGAATCTAACCATTTGCCTTGCTATCACTTGAATGCCTTGTTCCCTGTCCTCCCTACTTTCTATCTTTTGTTCTGATACTGTTTCTCTTGTAAAGTGTATGATAATGGACTGCCTTGCATATGACTTCATTCACAATTGTTGTGATTATCCTAGAATAAAATCTATTTTCTGGTGATCTAACTTCCAAATATGCTGCCTCTTCCTGTTAAGATGTAAACTTGAAGGTATTTTTCTGGAAGTAATACTAATTGGGAAAAAAAAAAAGGTATTGCTTTGCTTGGAGCTGATTGGCTGGAGATGGGGAAACAGGGAGGAAGGGCAAAATTGCTCTGTAGCTTCCTCTATGGCCTGAGAAAAAGAAAAGTTCTCAGAATTTTTTGCCTTTGTTGCTGTTTCCTTCTGCCTTGTTGTTGCCCTAGTTTGACAAAGGAAAAAAAAAAAGATAGTGAAAGACAAGTATTGTATTTGCTTTATGAGAACAGTAGTGGTTTTTTTTTTTTTTCCTAAAAGTCAATTGGAGAAAACATAATTCTTTCTCCTCCACAAGTCTGAGAGATAAACTATTCTATGTTCCTCTAATTTATTTATAATCTCGTTCTTTATGCCTAGGTTATAGACCCATTTTGATCTTATCTTGGTATATGGTGTTAAGTGTGGGTCCATGCCTAATTTCTGCCATACTAATTTCCAATTATCCCAGCAGTTTTTATCAAATAATGAATTCTTTTCCCAGAAGTTAGGGGCTTTGGGTTTGTCAAACACTAGATTGCTATAGTTGACTATTCTGTCTTGTGAACCTAGCCTTTTCCACTGATCCACTAATCTATTTCTTAGCCAATACCAAATGGTTTTGGTGACTGCTGCTTTATAAAATAATTTTAGATCAGGTACAGATAGGCCACCTTCATTTGATTTTTTTTTTCATTAATTCCCTTGAGATTCTCGACTTTTTATTGTTCCATATGATTTTTGATGTTATTTTTTCTAGATCATTAAACTATTTTCTTGGAAGTCTGATTGGTATAGCACTAAATAAATAGATTAGTTTAGGGAGTATTGTCATCTTTATTATGTTTGCTCGGCCGATCCAAGAGCACTTAATATTTTTCCAATTATTTAAGTCTGACTTTATTTGTGTGGAGACTTTTTTATAATTTTGCTCATATAATTCCTGACTTTCCTTTGGTAGATAGATTCCCAAATATTTTATGGTATCAACAATTCCATTCAGAATTTCTCTTTGTATCTCTTGCTGTTGGGTTTTGTTAGTGATGTATAAAAATGCTGAGGATTATGGGGATTTATTTTGTAGCCAGCTACTTTGCTAAAATTATGAATTATTTCCAATAGCTTTTTAATAGAATCTCTGGGGTTCTCTAGGTATACCATCATATCATCTGCAAAGAGTGATAGTTTGGTTTCCTCATTGCCTACTCTAATTCCTTTAATATCTTTCTCGACTCTTATTGCCGAGGCTAGTGTTTCTAATACGATATTAAATAATAATGGTGATAGTGGGCAACCTCAATACTGACTTTTTCACAAAGCCTTCCTGATTCCCTAAATGCTAGTGATTTCCTTTATGTTTAACTAACTTTATTTTACTTAGAGTTATTTATGCTATAGATTGCTAAATAGGTACAGATTGTCTTGTCCAATAGAATGAGTTTTTTGAAAGCAGCACCAGCTTCATCTTTTGTCTTTATATTCTCAGATTTTCATATAATAGGTGCTTGACAAATGTTTGGTGATGATTGATTGATAGATTAAGAGTCCTAGTGGTACTTGGCACATGATCAGCTCTCAACAAATCAGATAACTTAGTAGATATGGCACTATATAAATCATAAAGTACCATGTAATTAGATATTATTTTTTGAAAATCTCTGGTTTTATGAATAAGAAACAATTGTTACACAAATCACTGTGCAGAGGAAAGAGAATTAGATTTGGAATCCAAAGGCCTAGATCTGACTCCAGATCTGTTATTTGTATCCCTGCGGTTGAACCCTAGTGGGTCTGACATAGTTTCCTCATTTAAGAAAGAAAGAACGTTGATGTCATTATATTGAAGTTCCCTTAAAATGAACTCTGTTTTTCTTTGCCAAATATGTCTTTACATACTATCATACAGGATTTTCATTTCTTTTTATATAATGTGTTACATTAAAATGGCTCTTCTCAGCTATTACTTTGTACTAAAAATTCCTAAGTTTAATCTTATTTTTATATTTCTCCCCACAGAACAACAATCTCTTCAACCTGCTTTCTCTCCCAATTTTCCCTTGTCCCACTACTGCCTCCTTCAAAGCTATACTATGAAACAAAATTCATATTTGGCTGCATTCTAATAAAATGATGAAGATTGGGGTAGCCAAATATTTGTATCCTGTATAAATCTTCACAAACTTCTTTACTTGGGAATATCCTTTACTATTCTGAGCTCCTAGTCAGAAAGAATACAACAGTATGTTATTTCCTAGAGGGTATATAAAAGTTGCAAAAATAAAAGACAAAATAATTCTTGATATTTTATTCCATTGATCTAAATCTGAAAGAAAAAAATCATACATTCATAGTCTTCAGCATTTAGAATGTCCTTAAATGTCTGCACCTAGGTTTTTCCAAAGAATCTTTACTTCAAGTAATTCAAACTTAATTATTTGAGAATTTTTTTCATCAAGATTTAAGGGAATCCTAAAAAGAGAGATGGAAAAATAGAAAGATATACAGATAGCAAAGACAAACCCAAGAACTATATGAAACAAAATTACAAAACACTTCTCACACAAATATAGTCAGATCTAAACAACTGGAAAAATATCAATTGTTCATGACTAGGCCAAGATAATATAATAAAAATGACAATTTTGCCTAAATCAGTTTACTTGTTTAGTACCATATACCAATCAAACTGCCAAAACATGGTTTTATAGAACTAGAATAAATATCAAAATTCATCTGGGATAACAAAAGGTCAAGAAAATCAAGGGAATTAATGAAAAAAAGCCAAAGGATGGTGGCTTTGCAATACCAAATCTAAAACTATATTATAAAGCAGCAGTCATCAAAACCATTTAGTACTGGGTAAGAAATAGTGGTGAATCAGTGGAATAGATTAGACATACACAACACAATAGTCAAGGTCAATAGCAATCTAGTATTTGATAAACCCCTAAACTCCAGCTTCTGTAATAAGAACTTACTATTTGACAAAAATTCCTGAGAAAACTGGAAAATATGTCAGAAATGCAGCATACACCTATATCTCACAACCCAAACCAAAATAAAATCAAAATGGATACATGATTTTGGCTTAAAGGATGATGATACCATAAACAAATTAGGAGAACAAGGAAGAACCTATCAGATCTTTGAAGGAGAGGAATTTATGAACAAAGAAGAACTAGAGAACACTATGAAAGGTATCATGGACAACTTTGATTACATTAAATTAAAAAGGTTTTGTGCAAACAAAATCAACAGAAACAAAATTAAGAGGGAAGTACAAAGCTAGGAAAAAACATTTATAGCCACTATTTCTGATAAAAGGTCTCATTTCTAAAACATATAAAGAATGGTATCAAATTTATAAGAATACAAGTTATTCTCCAATTGATAAATGGTCAAAGAATATACAAAATTTTCAGATGACCAAATTAAAGCCATCTATAGTTATATGAAACAATGTTCTAAATCATTATTGAAATTCAAATTAAAACAACTCTGAGGTACCACCTCACGCCTTTGATGACAGGAAAAGATAACGATAAACATTGGAGAGGATGTGGGAAAAACTGGGGCACTAATTCATTTGTGAAATGATCCAACCATTGTGAAGAGCAATTTGGAACTATGCCCAAAGGGCTATAAAACTGTGCATATCCTTTGACACAACAATGCCATTACTGGATCTGTATTCCAAGGAAATCATAAAGTGAAAAGGACCCACATGTGAAAAACTGTAGCAGCAATTTTTGTGGCAGCCAAGAATTGGAAAATAAGTAAATGGGGAATGCCTAAATGACTTGTGATATATGAAACTAATGGAATATTATAGTTCTATAAAAAATGATGAACAAGCTGATTTTAGAAACACCTGAGAAGATTTACATGAACTGATGCTGAATGAAACAAGCGGAACCAGGAATTCATTGTACACAATAATGGCAAGAATGTTCAATGATCAACTATAAAACATTTAGTTCTTAGTGATTCAGTGATCTAAAACAATCCTAATAGACTTTGGACAGAAAATGCCATCTTCATCCAGAAAAAGAACTAAGCAGACTGAATGTAAATCCAGACATGCTATGTCCATTTCTTTATTCTGTTTTTTTTTTTTTAATCACTCCCATGCTTTTTCCCTTTTACTCTGATTTTTTTTCTCCCAACGTAATTCATAAAGCAATGTGTGTTAAGAATAAACAAAAAAGAAACATATATAGATAGATGGATAGATATATATAGAGAGAAATATATCAACACATATATACATACATGTGTGTATAAACATATATGTGTATGTATAAATATGTGTACATATGTACCATATATACAGATCTTCTCTATGTGACCTTGGGTAAGTAACTTTCAGCTTCCTCAATTATTAAAAAAAGAAGGATAATAATAGTACTTACCTATATGTGTAAGTGTGTATATGTGCTTGTGTGTATACATCACACACACATACTTATCTTTTTCTCTAGGATACAAATTCATGGATCATTCTCTTGGGATTAGAATAAATTGACACCTACAGACAAACTACTTGAATACACTGTTAATAATTAACACCTGGCAGGTCTTCCATTAGTTATGAGAAATCAATTCTCTTCTTAGGGCTTCAGTGGCACAAACCAGATCAGCAGCTTTTCCATCCTTTCCATTTAGCTTGAGGATTATATTTATACTCATACATATTTCCTTTTGGCCACAAATGGGAGGAAGTTGTAGAAGTATTCTTTGTGCAGCATAAACCATAGTACCCTATCTTCATTAGGTCATGTGTGTGTGTGTACTATTCTCATTTTTTTTTAACATGGTTGATTTCATGTATTCTGATGGAAGTGGATCTCTTCGATAAAGAGAGCCTTAATTGATCAAAGATGGACAGAAGCAGCTACACCCAGAGAAAGAACACTGGGAAATGAATATAAACTGCTTGCATTTTTGTTTTTCTTCCCGGGTTATTTATACCTTCTGAATTCAATTCTCCCTGTGCAACAGAAAACTGTTCGGTTCTGCACACATATATTGTATCTAGGATATACTGCAACCCATTCAACATGTAAAGGACTGCTTGCCATCTGGGGGAAGGGGTGGAGGGAGGGAGGGGAAAAATTGGAACAGAAGTGAATGCAAGGGATAATGCTATAAAAAGTTACCCTGGCATGCGTTCTATCAATAAAAAGTTATTTAAAAAAAATGGTTGATTTCAAAGAGAGTTGAATTAGCATATACCTTTAACTTGTCTCAGTCTGTATTGAAAATAATAATCATTTTCTGAGAATAAGAAAATCACAGAATTGGTAAATTGGAAAAGATCTTAGCCCTCATCTTGTCCAGTCCATCTACAAAAAGAATCCTCAATATTGTACCTGACAAGTAGTAAACCCTCTCCTCTCCAAAGGTGAAGACCTCACTTTGTCAAGATAGCTTACTCTACTTTTGAACAGCTCTATTTGTTAAGATTTTGTTTTTATGTTTTTTTTGTTTTTTTTCCCCCATCTAATCCTAACTTCCACTCATTATTCTCAGTTCTGCTCTTGATCAAAAAAGAATATATCAGCACTTCAAATTCTTAAAGACAGCTATTAAGTTCTTCTACAGGCTTAACATGCTCATTTCCTTCAATCCCTACAAGTCCAGGCTTTAGGGCCTTTCACCATATTTGATGATCTCTTCTAGACAGTTTTCGTCTCAACAATGCTTTCTTTGTCCTAGTCACACAACTTAAGTTGGGATAAATAGGACATTCAAATAAGTCCTCTTTTTTCTTATTCCAGGATTGTTGGAATATTTTATGCAGACATTGAAATTCCCCCAGGCCTAGGAAATGAAGTGCTTATCAATCTCTTATGGGAGAGACAATACTATTAAGGAGGTATAGTTAAAATAATCTCAAAGCAAATATAGCTACACTCATTTCTTTAGGGGGGAAATAAAGAATGTTTCTTTTATCATTTCAGTATATAAAAATGAGGAAATAAGTCTGCTTTTGCAGTCTCTAGATCTTTAACAACTATTACTTTCATTTTTGTGACTTCTTTCTTCTTCCTCCAGAAAGCTTTCCCTAATACTTAAAAAAAAGTATTGCATTGCATCTGCTTGTGTGACAGGTACAAGACCCACTTTCCCAAATTAACGAATCAGAGACATCTTCAGGTACAAAGAAAAAGCATTTATTTAGTCCCTGCAGGAAGAGGCCCAGACACATACCTGGGAGTCATCCTAGCTCCCTACGTGTGCTTCTGGAATCTGACCAGCTTCCAGCTTGTTAGGGTTTAAAAAGTAAAAGACCCAAGTGTTTTCAATGGATAGACTAAAAGGACATAACCATCCTTGACCAATGGTCACCAATGTTGTCTTCTTCCTACAAGTCACATCACTTCCTGTCACTTCCTGTCACTTAGGGTCTAACCTTGGGGTCCTTCTTGGACCTATGGTCCAAGGCCTGATCTCCCAGCTCTGGTAATAAGGATCATGTGACTTGGGCCTTGTCTCACAAACTGAGAAAATTTCATCCAATCAGTCCCATTCGTACTGATTTCAAGAAAAATTGAAGTGAGTTTAAAAAGTTTTGCTTTCAGAAGATTGAGGAAATAGGTGAAGATTATTAGAAGAAAAACCTAAAAATATCCTGGGATATCACGGATCTGGAATAGGGAATCACCAAAGTAACCAAAAAGCAGAGTCATTTTAGAAGGACTAAAATAGAAAAATGGAAAGTTTTTTTTTTTAAAGATATTACTGAAAAACAGAAGTTGTAAAGTAGCTTAAACAATATCAATTCCAACCCTTATCTGAAATCTGAGTTTCTCCAAAATTTACAAATGATTAGTCATTCAGTGTCTTCTTGAATAGCTCCAGGAACATAACACTCATTCTCTATTGAACCAACCCTTTCCATTAAAGGTGAGCTCTAATTATTTTCTATTTATTAGAATCATTTTGAGCTTATTCCTTAGCTCTGCTCCCTAAAAAGTCAATATTGTTACATTCACTTTTTAAACATGATAATTCTTAAAATATTCAAACACAGTCTTAAGTCTTTTCTTTTCCGTTACATTAAAAAAAAAAAAGCATTTAAATGACAACAGGCAGTGAGAGAGTCAAGACAAAAGTAAAAATATTCTTCAGAAAATATCATGTACATAACTGCTGTGTGCAATACATTCAGAATAAATTCCTAGTTACTTTGGTGCTAATTAGAAAGATCAGTAGAGACTTCTTGTTTGAAGTGAGTTCTGAGATATTCTTTAAAGGAAACTAGAAATTCTGCCAAATGGAGGAATAGCTTTTAAAAATAGGAGATCGCCTGTCCAAAGATATGAAGAAATAGCATGTTGTGTTCCAAGAAGAGCATGTAGGGCAGTGTAATTTATGTATAGGAAGGGTGGGAAGAATAAACTGAAATGAGTTTGAATTGATAAGTTGGACTCAGATTGTGAGGTGTTTTTAAATGTGAAAGTGGAATTTTTATTTTCTCCTCCATATCACTGGAGAACAATGCGACTATTTGAGTAAGAGAGTGAAACAATGAATCCTATACTTTAAGAATATCACTTTGGGATTTTTACAGAAGCTTTATTTTGGAGAGCAGAGGTTGGTAATAAGAAGACCAGTTAAGAGACTATTGCAATAGTATTCATAAGTTTTCTCCCCTTTTCTTTCTATAATCTCTCTTTTTGTGTTCTCATCAGCTGCCAATACTTTAATTATCATTTTTGTTCTTGACTACTAGATCCATATATCCAGCCCAAGAATTTCTACTGAATTCTAGCTGTCTCTTCGATATTGAAAAATTTACATCCTAAAGGCCATGTGAATTCTGTATGTTTCCAAATTAACTTATCTTTCTTCCCAAACCATCCCTCTTTTGAAATTTCCCATTATATCTATCTGTCAAGAGCATCAGCATTCTTCTAGTCATCCAGATTCACAAGTTCAAAATCACCTTCTATTCCTCATTCTCACTCATGATCAATCAATTTCCAGCTTATGGTATTTCTAAAAAAGAAAAAATTCACAAGATTTCTTGAATCCATCCCCTTCTCTCCATTATAATTTAATCTCTAATCACTTCTTGCCTGAACTACTGCAGTTATCTTCTTACTGGGATCCCTGTTTCAAATCTTTCCCTCTCAAATTCAAGTCAAGATCTTTGTATGGTTCTTGACTTGACTTTTCTAACCTATCTTCCAGAGAAAGGAGATGAATGACAACATCAGTCTCTTACTCAAACTTCAATGGTTCCCATAAATCTTATTCTATACTTGCCAGCTTTAGAGAGAACAATTCATTTTGGTATGCACCAAGAACTACTTGGACCTAAACCTCAGTGTGGTATTGTGAGTCATTTGTACTGAGAAAACATAAGTATAGCACTTTATAAAAATTAAAGTACTATGTAAATGTTAATCATCAGTATTATTTGTAGCAGCAGGAGCTGCAGCAGAACTACTTGCTCCTGAAGAACAGGAACACACCTTGAAGAAAGGTCTATTTAACACTTTCTAGAAAGGGGAGAAGAACTTTTCTAAAGAGTTCAGGCTTTAGATTTTTCTGCATTTTTGGCATTTTATGCTATAATGTATCTTGAGAGAGTCATCTGGCCTCACTTCATAATCTTACAAAAAAAGAATCTGAGCCTTAGAGAGATGAAATTATTTGCCCAAGTTCACAAATTAGTCAATAAATATTTAAGATGTACCATGTCCTAAATGAAAAAGCTGGAATTCAAACCCAAGTCCTATACCTCCAGATTTAGAGTTCTTTGCCACTACATCATACTGCCCATGATAGAATTATTTTATTGATAGTGTTATTAGGCAGTTAGATGACATAGTGCATAGAGTGCAGAAGCTGGAGTTAGGAATACAAATTCAGCCTTACATACTAGCTGTGTATCTGGGCAAAAATCATTTCATCTATTTGTTTGCATTTCTTCAACTATAAAAGAACAACAACAGTACTTACCTCACAGGGTTGCCATGAGGATTAAATAAGATAGTATTTGTAAAAAGCATAGTGCATGCCTGGCAATAGCATTTGCGTTATCAGTGCTTATTCCTTATCTTACTTGAGTGATGGAAAGAGAGCTTAAGGAGTGATGGAAGGAGAGCAAAGGCAGGGAGTAAAGTGAGCCAGCTAATAGTTTTCAAAAGATTCCACTGGGTGGGGACAGGTACCATTGTCTTTTTTTTCTTGGAAGGCACAAACCAGATATTGATGTTTTCTTTGTTCTCTTATATAAGGGCATGAGACTATGTAGTTAAGATTTTCCAAAACTACTCAAGTTTTCACATCACACATGATAACCTAATACCAGCATTTACCATATATGTCTATGTATAATATTCAGAAACAAAGACACACACATACACACAGAGGTGAAAAGAAACAAGGGTAGATGGCAGAGAGAGACAGGACATTTTAAAGTTCAGGAACAACTTTTGGGGCAGCAGGAGCATTGTTTAAGAGCATTAAGTAGCGTCCTTGTTTTCAATGAAATATTTTTAGTATTATAGATGCCTGGATCATACAAAAATGGTCCTCAGATCAATTCCATTATAGCTACACCTTTACTTATCTAAAGAAAGTAAAAAGGGAATTTTTCTCTTGACTTCAGTGATTTCATATATCCATTTACCAGCAACTCTAAATTGGATAGCACAGTGTCTGAATTCATGCCTTTCAAAATGTTGTCCCATTTTCTGAACCACAATCTTTGATGTTTAAAATTATGCCTTTAAAACTCAACATAGTAAGCTTTAAGTTATTAACTTTCTTGTCTCAAATTGCTGGAGTAAGCCTTTTTATGTTGACATGGGACAACAGCATAGGGGAATCCTCTCTAATATTACAAATTGGTTTCTTGTGTACTCTGATTAAAATGAATACCTGTGATGTATGCAACTATAAGTATATTTACACAAATGGACCTTCTAGTCTGCTATGGACCAAACATCATCTTCTTTATCATATCTCTATCTTCATTTTACTCTTATATACACTCAACAAATATTAAGGTTGGGAACTATCCCACCTAAAATCTACCACAAAATCAATTCAGTAATTATTGCATATACTCTGTACTATGCAAATATCTTAATTAAATTTAGTTTTAATACCTAGGTTTTCTGAAACAAATAATGATAATAGAGATAATGTTGTATGTATAGGGAATTGGACTTGGACTCAAGGGAACATGAATTTAAATTGTGCTTCTAACTTTAGCAGTGTGTCTGAGACAGATGCTATGTTATCTGGGCAATCAATTAACCCTTTTCGCCTGAGTTCCTCACCTTTAATTGAGCTAGAAAAGAGAATAGCAAACCACACTAGTATCTTTGCCAAGAAAACCCTAACTGGGGTCATGGAGAGTCAGTCACAATTGAAATGACTGAATGAAATGACAATTGAAAGGAGCAACAAACACTATATGAATACTGTTGAGCAATTTAAACATGCTTATCCAAGTGGGATCTCCCAGGACATAAACCTTCCTTGATTCACTTCTCCTCCAACACTAGACCTTCAAACCTCCCTTTAATCTTTTTAAGGATATAAATATCTTGACAGATGAACAAAGCCTTGAGTTAGGAGTCAAAAGATCTGAAATCTAATACCATTTCTGTCACAAATTAGCAATATGACCTCAGGCTACCCCCTTTATCTTCAGAGGTTTCAACATTCTTATCTGTTCAATGAGAGGGTTATATCAGATAATTTCCAAAGTTCCATCTAATTCTTTCACACCAAAGAATCTGCATTTATTCTCTTCTCTCCTACCACATATTATCTTGCTTTGAAATTATTTTAAACAAAAGGTGGTGCTGCTAACCATTATCTAATCCTTTAGGCATCATCATGGGCGTGGTGAAAAACTGGAAAGACGATGTCTTTCCTCTTGGTGAAGAGAAGATACATAGCTATATTGATGAGCAGAAACAATGAGTAAGTGCCAAGCTTCTCTATTTTTCAGAGAGAGGACACCCCTCAACTTCATTTCTCTCTGTAAGGTGTTAACTAACTCATGGTCTTAAGAGATATGCATTATTTTCAATTTTCACAATCAGAATCAGCTCCTAAGCCACTAGTTCCAGCAAACCCCATATCTTTTCGTATCTTCCTAAATTTCATTGAGTCCTAGTCATGTGATCTTGTCATAATGGATTTGCTGACAAAATAAATAGAAAGAAAAAAAAAGTTCATCTCCATAGCTTTTAACATTGCATAGAATTAATAATTTATAATAATCAATAAAATCAATAATTTAAATAATTCATGATAAAATATATTCCTTAGATGAAGTGCTTGCAGATTCTCCCAGACCCACGTTTCTATGTAATACATGGGCTATCCCAAACCCAAAGTTCTAGGAAATACACAGTTTAGTTTGTTTAGCTACATGGTCATTCTTTCCATGAACAAGCAAAGGACTGAAGACAATACAACATGGTTTCAACAGATGTTCATTTCGTGCATGCAGTAAGACTGGCCTATCTTTGTGTATGTATGATGGAACCCTTTGACAGTCCTATGAAACCCCCTTCTGAGAATTATGTCTGTTGCTTGTATTTATAATTAATGGAATACTAATTTCAGTTAGAGATTAGTCAAAATAATAATATTCCCTATATCCAAATCAACAAATTTTCCTGAATTCCATGGATCTCTGGAACCCATGATAATAACCTATTTTACATAAAGATGCATTACTAACATACTTGGGATTTTGACTCCTCCTTTATCATTGGGAAATGAACTTTGGATGTGATGAACTCATAAAAATATAGAATTTCCCAGGGTTGTCCCCTGTTCTCAGTTTTGGTCATCTTGTCAGGAATTGGGGTCTTTGCTTTTTCCTGGAGATATTCATCTTCTTTGTTCAGATAAATAAATCTAATGGCAGGGGTCAGGCAAAAAGAAATCTGTCACTGACATGCTGTCTCATTGTCTATCCTTCATGACTTTGACTGAGGTCCTATTACTGCTATCTTGTCATTTCATATGGTATACTTTTTCTCCTCTCAAAGCCAAAGGTCCAATATTCCATAAAATAAGGCTCAAGGCAGATAAAAAGTAAGAGCAATACTATCTGGTCAATGACCAGTCTAAAAGACTCATTCCATCACCATCACTTTTTTTTATTTCAATGGGAAGTATCCCCTCCCCCCTCCATGAGAGGTATTGAGAAACTAGCAAAAGAAAATATGGAATCTAGAATGTCAGTACAATCTGGATTAATTTAAAGTTTTCTGCAGAATATTCCTTCATCTTATATATTGATTTTATGAGTGTAAATATCCATGTACTATCCATATACCTTCCCTCTATTGACTATCTTCAATTTATACTGAATATTGTTTGTACATAGTTGTTTGTATATAGTATTCTTCAATAGAATATGTGTTCTTTGACAGCAGAGATTTTTATCCTCATCTTTCTTTGAATCCCTAGCATTTAACATAGTATCTGGCAGATAGTAGGCACTTATACTTATTGACTAACTATTGACTAAGTATTATAGTAAATACATGAAAAGATGTAAAGTAACATTTAAAATCACATTACAGTCAATATGGAACAATATCAACCAGAAGGTGAAAATAATACATTACAGGTACTCCAGACCTGAACACACACTTTCATTTAATTGTGGTGATTTTCTTCTTTTAAAATAAAATAATATGAGATGATTCTCTCTGGGAGAAAGCAGGTTTCTCAGGGAGGTTTTCTGGAGGCAGCCTTAGTATCAGTTAAGAGTAAATAATCACCCAAAACGCAGCCAGGTGATAAAAGTTCGGATCTTTTATTGCCTCCAATATAGCCTGGTTAGCTTAGAGGCCTATCTCTCTGCTCGGTTCCAAGAGCTCTTGCAGCTTTGTCCTTTGCTTCTGCCTCTGCTTTCTTCAGCCTCCAGAGCCAGCACCAAGTTGAATCTGTCTTGCCTCTGAGAGAGGGCTCTTGGCTCTCAATCTCCCAGAGTGCTCCTCTCCGACCCCCGTCAATGTTCCGAAGTAAAACTCCTCACTCAGAGAGGGCTTCTGAATGAACTCACTTGACGCTCACTTCTCAATCTAAATTCAGCTCCACTGCCGACTCATAGCTTCTTCACTCTGAAAAACTCTCTTGATGGGCCCATTGCAGCTCTATTTATGCTCCTTCAAGAGAGAGGGATTGTGGGATGTGAGATAGAGGGATTATGGGTTTCTTCCCAGAGTGTTCTCTGGACCTAAGAGGTTCAAGGGAGGTGTGAATTCACAAAGTTACACAGTTAACTTTGTGAATCTCCCATACTTGTGAATTCCAGTGAGTAAAGGTATAAACACAAGCATTGTATCAATTAGTTCTACTTAGTACCTTGTTTCAGGTTCTGGCCCAAAACATCTCAACTCTAATGACTTAACAGTTTGTAAAGATTACAACATTTAACTTTATTAATTTGATAATTGCAGAGGGCTGGAATTCTGAAAAGGTGTACTTGAATCTAAGATAGCAGAGTACTTAAGTACTTACTCAATGTGAGATAATGGATCTATAAACATATACTTAGATGATAGAGTGATGTGATGGCTCTCCTCACAATTGGCATCTGCTGAATGTGTTGTGGTGAGGTAATCATAGGGAAGGATTGGAGGGCTCAAGGAAAGAGTCAAAGTCTCTCTGCTGAAACAAGCTCAGCAGGGAAGACCAGGCTCCAGACTCCAGATTCCAGAATCCATCTTTGAAGAGCCATGTGTCAGCTTGCCTTCCTTCTTCATTTCTCCTCCTAAAGATCATGGACTTTGTCTGATCCTGACCCTGACTAATTCTGAGCCCCTCCAGAGAGCTAGCTCAGACATTACATTTTGGCGCCCAACATGGACTAAGGACCTGCAAGCACCTCAAGGGACATGATTGTAACTACAGTGGAGAAGTCCATGTGAGTATAAATAGGGTGAGTATAAAAAGAGACAAAGCAGGAAACTTTGTTAAGGGCTAAACTAGTAACTTTCGTTTCTTAGCTGAAATGGGGCAAATACCAAGAAAAGAGTCTTCTCCACACCAAGAGAAGAAAGCATAATTAGATTAATGAAGAGCTAAGGTTTTTTGGTAACTCGGGATTAGATCCTTGGACTTTTAGAAATATTAGAGTGAATGTCCCCTTGGTTCTCAAAGGAAGAAGGATTATAACCAGATAAAGTGAAACTAATGGGAGAGCAACTATTTGAATATTATGAAAATAATGATCCTGATTCAATTCCTGAAGAAACACATACAATTTGCTTTAAGGAATTATATAAGTATTAGAAAAAGAAAAAGAAGAAAGAGCAAGAAGGGGAAGGCACTGATAAAGCAGCTGAAAAATATGGAGAATTAGATCTTGAGTACCATAAGCACAGCCAGACAAGGAAGTATGAGGAGGAAGAGGAAGAGGGAGATGGGACTGACAACACAGCGCTGGAAGACATAACCAGGTAGAACAAGTTGAGTATCATTCCCTGCCCCTGTGTTTCACTTCCCTCTGTATCCTAGGCAGGCACCCTTAGTGCATTCCCCATCTCTTGACCATCCTCCATCAATTTTGCCTTCATGGGTGGAGGGGGGAGAAGAAGTGGGAAGGACAGTGACGCCATCACCATCACCCATACAGAAGCCCTGCTCACTCCCTAAGATTTGATTACAAAAGGCGCTTATTAAAGCCAAAGAGGAAGGGCAGGATACAACTGATTTGAGAATAGAAACTTATCTTGTAATTAAAGAGTTTAACTCTTCAGGTCAAGAAAAAAGAAGATACAATACTTTTAATCTAGAAATTATCAAAGATCTGAAAAAGGCTTGCATTCTTTATGGGTCTGCATCATCTTATGTTAAGATGTTATCAGAGAATTTGGCTTTTGAAGTTTTAGCTCCTAATGATTGTAAATCTATAGGAAGGACATGTTTAGAACCTAGACAAAACTTGTGGCTTTCTGAGTATAGTGAACACTGTAGGATAAAAGCCCAATGAAATAGGCAACCTGGAGTTAATATATAAGTCATCTCTGACAAACTAACAGGTGTAGGTCTTTATGCAGACATTTTAGCACAGATTAATTACCCTATACGAGCACATGAGCAAATTGCTGCTACTGCTGCTGCTGCTATCAAAGCATGGGGTACCCTTCCAGGAAGGCAAGATAAAGGGGGAGTTTTTACAAAAATAGCACAAGGACCAAATGAACCCTTTGCTGATTTTGTGGGACGTCCACAGACAACTATCATGCAAACTATTGGTGAAAATGTAGCAACAGAAATTATGATAAGACTACATTCTAAAGAAAATGCTAATGAGATATGTAGAAGAATTATACTAGGACTACATAAGGATGCTCCTTGAGATGAGATCATAAGACGCTGTGCCACAGTAGGCACAAATACCCTTTATATTCAGGCTATGATGCAGACTTCCCAAGATCCAAACATGGGAAGACAGGGTCCCTTTTGGCAATGGATTTCCAGAGAGACTATCAATGCTTTTGATGTGGTAAAGTAGGGCTCAATGTTGGCATAAAGACAAAGTGAGTAAAGAGTGTGGGAAAACAAGATCCAAAACCCCATGTCCAAAATACAATAGAGGCTTTCATTGGGCACTAATCCCAGTTACTAATACAGGTAGACAATGTGTGGCTTATCAACCAGAAGAAGTAATAGCATCAGGATTACCGATATAGACTCCTAATAGGCAATTTGGTGATATTTGCCCAGATTTTGACTCCCAAAAACAGAATCCAGGAATATTCTGGATTGAAGTTGTTGATTGAACTGAACGATTGAAGCTGACCATTCTATGCTCACTATCTATGTAAATGGAATACCATTGGAAGGGTTGGTAGACACAAATACAGATCTTACAGTCATTAGAGGTGCCAGCTGGCCCATTCATTAGCCAACAATTAAGGCAGACACCTATATATCTGGTGTGGGAGGTTCAATAGCAGCTGAAGTTAGTACTACCCCTTTGAGATAGACACTTGAAGGTGAAACACGAGATTTTATTCCTTTTGTAGTTGAAAAGATCCCCATCAGTCTGTGGGAAAGAGACATCTTACAGCAGTTAGGATTACAAATGAGTACTTTGGCTTTTTAGGCAGGGCTGCTATTGAAGGCCTGCTTACACTCTTACCTGTTTCCATTCAATGGAAAACTGAAACATTAGTATGAATAGAACAGTGGCCCTTATCTAGTGAAAAAATCCAGGCCTAATTAGATATAGTACAGGAACAACTTGACCAAGGACATTTACAATCTTCTTTAAGTCCTTGGAATTTCCTGGATTTGTTGTAAAAAAAAAAAGAAATCTAGAAAATGGAGGATATTGACTGATTTAAGAAAAGTAAATGAACAGATGAAAACTATGGGAACTCTTCAGCCTGAACTTCCGTCTCCTATTCATTTGCCTAGAGAATGACCTCTTTGGGTTATAGACATTAAGGATTGTTTCTCTTCTATCCCTCTAGATAAGGAGGATATGAAAAGATTTGCTTTTTCAGTGCCCAACTTAAATGTAGCTGAGCCTTATAAAAGATAGGAATGGACTGTTTTTCCACAGAGAATGAAAAACAGCCCTATTATGTGTCAAATGTATGTTGCTACTGCTCTTACTCCAGTAAGAAAAGCATTTCCAAAAGTAATGTTATTACATTACATGGATGATATCTTGGAGTATGCACTTGGGGAACAAATGTTAGAAGCATGTCTACAAAAGACCATAGAAAACACTAAGGAACTACAAATTGCATATAGTTCCAGAAAAAAAATTCAAAGATATGCTCCTTTTCAATATTTAGGATATGAAGTATATCCAATGGGTGCATCCAGTGTTAGGCTTAACTACACATCAACTATAACCATTATATGACATTTTAAGGGAAGACAGTGCTTTAAACTCACCACTCCAGCTTACAAAAGAAGGTCAAGAGGCTTTAAGAGAAGTTCAATTGGCTTTATCCAATGTGGTTGAAAGAATTACTTAGAAACCCTTGGAAATATCAATTTTTGCTGCAAAAGAGGCACCAAAATCAGTCCTTCATCAAGAAGACAATGTGATAGAGGGGGTAAACCTCCCAGCACAACCAATACAAAGTCTTATTCCTTACCCAATGCTTGTAGCTAGAATTTTATTAAAGGTCATAAAGCAAATAGTACAATTATCTGGGATAAGACCTAACAAGATATACACCTTTTATACTAATGCATAAATCAATGTATGCTATGAAACCATCCAAGAGTAGCAAATTTTATTGACCACAGCTCCAAATTTTATACATGGGTCTCCATGAAAAATAACCCAACTATTACATAATTGGCTATGGATTCTTGAAGAAAAGGTTTCTAAGGTTTCTCTTGAAGGACCAACTATGTTCACAGGTGCATCCAAACATAATATTTGTGCTGTATACTCTTGTGACTTAACTTAACTTAAGAAAGTAGTCAGAACTTTTCAGTCTACTCAGCAGAATGAATTGCATTAACTCATGCTAGCTGTTACTTATTATCCAGGAGATGTAAATATAATATCTGATTTGGCCTATTCAGTAGGTGTGGTACAAAGAACTGCCACAGCCCAAATAAAATTTGTAGCTTCTAATATATAACAGCTCTTTAAAGAACTTCAAGAGCAAGTGAGAAAGCATCTAGGTAAGATTTATATCTTGCATGTCCACTTGCATAATAGAATTCCAGGTCCTATTTTTGATGGAAATTCAAAGGCAGATAGCCTTCTAACCATGTTAGCCAATACTCCTTTATTTTAGGTAGCCTAAGAATCTCATTCTAAATATCATCAGGTTGCTCAAGCTTTACCTTTTCAATGTGGGATAACAAAAGAGGAAGCTAGGAGCATGGTAAAAGCCTATACAGCTTGTCTTCCTTTCCATGCTCCTATGCTCTCTCTAGGGAAGAACCCTTGTGGTTTGAGACCCAGTGAAATTTGGCAAATGGATGTGACCCATTATAAATCTTTTGGTTGTCTGTCTTTTATCCATGTGGTAGTAGATACCTTTTCAGGATTTACTTTCTCAATACCAGCAGCAAAAGAGACAGCCCGAGTGGTTACTGAATTCTTTATACAGGCATTTGAAATTATGAATGTGCAACAAGCAATAAAAACAGATAATGGATCTGCATATACTTCTAAACATTTTGCACACTTTTGTGCACAGTATCAGATTTTATACACCACTGGCATACCTTTTAATCCTCAAGGATAGGCAATAGTAGAGAGGAGAAACAGAGATATCAAGACACTCCTCCAAAAACAAAAGAAAGGGAGAGTCACAAGTAACCTTAGTAGTAAATTTACTTTTAAATTTAGCTCTTTATATAATCAACTTTTTGATATTTGATAAAGATGCACTGGCTCCAGCAGACAGGTTTTATAACCCACCAGAAGGGCAGTGTCCAGTGTGAGCAGCTTCATAATCTTTAGATGATTGCCGGATGATGTGGAGAGATCCAGAAAGTGGTGAATGGAAGAGACCAGATTGGTTTAACTACTTGGGGGAGAGGCTTTGCTTGTATCTCTATAGAAGGAGAAGGAATCAGATGGGTACTAACGAGTTGTATTCGCCTTTTCCATTGGAAAGAGATAGAGAAGACCTTTGAAACAAAGGAGGAGACCCAAGAAACATTGGGTAATGCCATCACTGAGTGCTCATCACTGAAAGAGCATGGCAGTTATAGCAATTGACTCATGGATATCAAAAATTGTTAATGAGACAAGTAGGACTTCAAAACCCTCAGGAATCATTGAATTCCCTGAGACATGACAAGACTGTTGCAGGACTTCAACATTTATAGGAATCATTGGATTCCCTAACACATAATAAGACTGTTGCAGGACTTCAAAAACTTGCAGGGATCATTGGATTCCCTGACACATGAAGTAATGGATAATAGATTGGTTTTGGACTCTCTCTTGGCTGCTGAAGGAGGCATATATGTGATCGTTATTTATATACCCTCCTAATAGGACTTCTGGAAATCTTTTTCAATACCATCTTGATTCATATTGTTTGTTATATCACTACTTGCATGTACAATTCATGTTTATTACACCACATTGAGCCTGCACTGGCTGTGGGGAGAGTCATCACTAATAGTCTATGCTATATTGCTATGTGCTTGTGTAATACTTCCCATGCTGATGGATTTATGTATACCTGTTTCTAGACCTTTCAGCCCAGAAACTCGCTAACAATATCTGGTTTGACTCCTCACTTCCCTTTGGTGTTTTTCATCTCTCTTCCTGAGAAGTCAGGAAGGGTGTGATCATCTCCTTTTTAGTATTTTCACCTCCCTTTCTGAGAAGTCAGGGAGGGAGTGATAACCTGTGTTCTAAAACAAAAGAAAGCAGGAGATGTAGAGGGCTAGAACTCTGAAAAGGTATACTTGAATCTAAGACAGTAGAGTACTTAAAGCTAAGCACCTACTCAATGTGAGATAACGATTCTATAAATATATACTAAGATGATATGTTGATATAATGGCTCTCCTCATGATTAGTGCCTGCTGAATGTGTTGTGGTGAGGTAATTGTAGGGAAGGATTGGAGGCCTGAGGGATAGACTCAGAGTCTCTCTGATGCAGCATACTCAGGAGGGAAAACTTCAGGCTCCAGACTCCAGAGTCCAGGATCCATTTTTGAAGAGCCACATGGCAGCTTGCCTGCCTCCTTCACTTCTCCTTCTAAAGACCAAGGACTTTGAATAATCCTGACTCTGATTGATCCTGAGGCCCTCCAGAGAGCTAAGTTGGACATCACAGATAATGATATTTATTAAAATTAATATCATGAAAACAATAAGCCTAGGTTCATATATTTAGAGATGAAAGAAAGTTTGGACCTCATCTAGCATAACAATTGTATTTTTAAAATGGGGAAAATGAAGCCTCAAGGAAATTTAAGCAATTGGTCATATTCATTGAGTTAATGTCAATCTAGGTCCACTCAGTCTGTATGTACTTCCTATTCCAAGTCCTTTTTCCATAATACAATAGTATATCAGCCTGGACTCATCAAATCTTATCTCAGTCACTCTGTGGATATATATCATGGACAAGTATGTTATTTAACTTCTAAATGTCAGTTTTTTGATTTACAACACACATAGACACACACATGTATATGTATATGTATATACACACATATATGATAGATGTGTATAAGTATATGTATGTATGTACATATATACTTATACATACATATATGTTTGTATCTCCATGACAAATATCAGATTTGCAAAGAGATTCTTCAAGACTTGAAATAGCTTGTGTGGTTTCATTAGCTTTCCCTAATATCCTCAAGGCTATTCTATCTCTAAGTTAGGTTCAGTGTTGGAATCCTTACTAACTGCTAACTAATTAGAGTTGATCTAATCTTACAAGAAGATGTTTTGGGCAGAACCTGAAACAAGGTACTAAGTAGAACTACCCATAATCCCTCTCTCTGGAAGGAGCATAAATAGGCCAATGGGCCAGTCGGAGAGTTCTGGAGAGGAAGACGCTACAAGTCGAGATTTCACCGGAATGACATGAAGACTGGAGCTGGCTGGAGGCTGAAGAAAGCAGAGGCAGAGGCTGAAGGACCAGACCTTTGGATTTAAAGACATTTGGAGAGAGCTCTTGGAACCAAGCAGAGAGATAGGCCTCTAAGCTAACCGGGCTATATTGGAAATAATAAAAGATCTGAACTTTTATCACCTGGCTGCGTTTTTGAGAAGAAAAAGATCACAACATTTTTGGCGCCCTGAACGTGGGACTGACAGACCCCCTCAGTGGATTTCAGTAGAAAAGCTCGATCCTGATTCAAGTGGAAAAGCCTCTGATCCTGATCCAGTGGAAGACTCTTCAACCCAGAAATTAGGGTGAGTGTAACAAAGAAATTTTGTTAGAAGAGTTAAAGTAGAATTTCAGCTAAGATGGGACAGATATTTAGAAAACAGCCTGTTTCTGTTCAAGGAAAATGTTTAGAGAGCATTGTCAAAGTTATGGAAAGCCAAGGTTTAATTATAAGTTTACAGCAAATCACTGAACTTTTACAAACTGTAAAGGATATATGTCCTTGTTTCTCTCTTGAAAAGGAATTAGATCTAAATGAATGGAAATTGGTTGGAGAGGATCTTTGTCAATTCTATGATAAAAATGGGCCTAACTCAATAATTAATACATATAATGTAATACAATTGGCTATAAGAAGTTATTTAAGTGATAGAATGATGAAAAGGAAAGTACAGGAGGAAGAAAAGCCAACTTTACTAGGTGAAAAGGAGGACGAATCAGATGAGAATGGAGTTAATTACAATTCTGAGTATGATACTTCACAGCAGGAGGAATTAGGTGATTCCACATCTCATGACCCTCCCCCCACAATGAACCCTTCATGGGTGGAACAAGGGGGAGGGAGAGAGACAGAAACACAGTCAGCTTCTCCTGTAAAGCAGAATTTGACAAGATTAGAAAAAGCATTAATTAAAGCAAAAAATGAAGGAGAAGATATATCTGATTTTATAAATGCATATCCTGTGATTGAAGAGCTCAACTCCTCAGGTCAAAAAGAGAGAAAATACACTGCTTTTAATTTGGGAAAAATTAAAGATTTGAAAAAGGGTTGCACTCTTTATGGGGCTACATCATCTTATGTGAAGATGTTACTAGATAATTTGTCTTATGAAATCCTAACCCCGAATGACTGGAAATCCATAACGAAAACTTGTCTAGAACCGGGACAAAATTTATTGTGGCTTTCGGAGTTTCATGAATTATGTAGGATTCAAGCCCAACGCAATAGGCAAACAGGAGCTATTGTACAAGTTGCTTTTGACCAACTAGCTGGTGAAGGTCAGTATGCAGAGAGCTCAGAACAGATTTATTATCCCATAACAGTGTATGAGCAAATTTCTAAGGCTGCAATAAAAGCTTGGAATTCTCTCCCTGGACAGAAAGATGGAAATAATGCTTTCACAAAAATAGAGCAAGGTCCCAATGAACCTTTTGCAGATTTTGTGGGACGTTTACAAACAGTTGTAATAAGAACCATTGGAGACAATGCAGCAACAGAAATAATGACTAGACATTTGGCTAAGGAAAATGCCAATGAGATTTGCAAGAGAATTATATGGGGGCTAGACAAAAATGCTCCTTTAGAAGAAATCATAAGATGCTGTGCCACAGTGGGCACAAATGCTTATTATGCCCAGACTATGATGAACATGAAAAGACAAGGTCCTTCTTGGCAGAGGAATTCTAGAGAAACTCGTCGATGTTTTCAGTGCAGAAAAATTGGACATTTGAGAGCTCATTGTAGATATGGAGATAGAGTGAGAAGACAGGGTGAGAGAAAACCCAAAACCCCATGTCCAAAATGTAACCGAGGCTTTCACTGGGCCTCTAAATGTATATTGACCCAGAGGAATGAGAGGCAGGGCCCAGCTCTAAAGTATCAATCAAAGGACAGGTGGGGCATGATAGCAGCTGAGGTTACACCC
Source organism: Antechinus flavipes (assembly GCF_016432865.1). Classification (NCBI taxonomy): domain Eukaryota; kingdom Metazoa; phylum Chordata; class Mammalia; order Dasyuromorphia; family Dasyuridae; genus Antechinus; species Antechinus flavipes. Next base: position 302,587,274 of record NC_067401.1, on the reverse strand, counting down.
AGAGAGACTTTAGAAATTCAGAACTCTGATGTCATCAACCAACAGAAAAGCAATCAGGATTACAGTTGGGAAGAATACAGGCCTTTTAAGACAACAAGACAATATCCAATGCAAACAGCTCCAATGTAATTACCAGATGATGAGGAGAAATCCCAAAAGTGGTAAACAGAAGAGAATTAGATAGGTTAACTGCTTGGGGAAGAGGATCTGCTTATATTTCCACAGGTGGAAAAGGAATCAGATGGCTAACAATGAGACTGTCAAAAGAACTTTAAAATCTTCAGCTTTCAGTTCCTGAAAAACCAGCAAGAATCACTGGATTCCCTGAGATGAAAAATTGTTGATGAGACTTTTTGCAGTACTTCAGAGCTTACAGGAATTATTAGATTCCTGGCGCATGAACTAATGAACAATGGATTCCTTATGGACTATTTCTAGGACTTATGGACATTTTTAAATTTTCAGGTCGATTTATGTTGTTACATTACTACTAGCCTGTGTTATATTACTATGTGCTTATGTATTTTAAGCAATTGCAAGAATCATTGGATTTCTTGAGCTGAAAGATTGTTGATGAGACTTTTGCAGTAGTTAAATTTTCATGTTGATTCATGTTATTTGTTACATTACCACTAGCCTGTGTTATATTGCTGTGTGCTTTTGTAAATTATGTATAATGCCTCCCATATTGATGGATTTATGTATACCATGTATATCTGTTACAAAGTTCTGGCCCATAGTGATGGATTTATGTGTACCCCCTCAGGAACCCCCTATGTTTTAAAACAAAAGAAAGGGCGAGATGTTGGAATCCTTACTAACTGCTAACTAATTAGAGTTGATCTAATCTTACAAGAAGATGTTTTGAGCAGAACCTGAAACAAGGTACTAAGTAGAACTACCCATAATCCCTCTCTCTGGAAGGAGCATAAATAGGCCAATGGGCCAGTCGGAGAGTTCTGGAGAGGAAGACGCTACAAGTCGAGATTTCACCGGAATGACATGAAGACTGGAGCTGGCTGGAGGCTGAAGAAAGCAGAGGCAGAGGCTGAAGGACCAGACCTTTGGATTGAAAGACATTTGGAGAGAGCTCTTGGAACCAAGCAGAGAGATAGGCCTCTAAGCTAACCGGGCTATATTGGAAATAATAAAAGATCTGAACTTTTATCACCTGGCTGCGTTTTTGAGAAGAAAAAGATCACAACAGTTCAGTGTAATTTATTTTTGCCTACCTAGAAACTGAAACATAGAAACACTTATTAAAGGAGCTACACTATAAGGAACACCTACTGTGAGAGGGATATAGAAGAGCATATCCCAAATAATCACTCAACTACACACTAAACAGATTGGACCAAGGGAGTCTATTCATTGATTGATAAAAACGAGGCAGACACACATAAGATCTAGGGAGCTAATCTGGAGCTGAGCAGAACTAATAATATCAGTCCCAAATAAGTGAGGATACATAATACATGAAGCAGAAACAGAAGCAGAGCCTAAGGCAAAGGAACTAGCTATGAAACCAGGGCAGTAATACCAAGCCTTTTTAGTCACACTCATCCACCTTGAATCAGGAATATTATCATAAAGCCTAACAACTACTTTTGTGGAATTACAAGAAAGCAATTGTAGATGATCTCAAGAGCAAATGTGAACCTTGAGGAAGATTTTAAATGAGCTTTTAGACTTTTTTTAAGCCAAAGTTTAATAGCTATTTTAGGCAAAAAGAAAATGTAAATACCATGATTTGCAGCTGTGGCTGAAAAAAAAAAGAAATTATAATGTCTCAAATTAAAAAAAAAAACATATGATCTCTATTAACAATTTGAAAATGCCATTAATTCTTTTCTTTTACTACTTCATGTTCTGTATATGAGAGACAACCATGTACCAAAGAAATAGAAGCAACAAAGATAAAACAAGGATAAAAGAAGGGAATTTTTTTTTATAAAACACTCTGTGTTTGTATGCATGTATATGAATACTATATTCTTGTGTACACATAATATAGACACATGCATATATATGCATATGTGTATGTGCATATATATATATATATATATATATATATATATATATATACACATACATAAATATGTAAAACTGTTTTTGTTTGTCTTTTGTTCTCAAAAACAACAAATGACATCAGGACTATGACATCAGATCTTGTAAGTGAATTGGATTTAAATGGAACAGGACTATACAAAAGCATGAGCTTCACTTTATCCTTAAGAGTCATCAGAGCCCAGGACAATTGATAATGGGCCTAGATGCAATGGGGTATCATTTTTAAAATAAGTTCTCAGTTTGTCTGAGGCAACATTCATTTAATGACTTTTTTTTTTTTTTAACAAAAGATGGTCTGATTTGACTTTATAAAAGAATCAACATGGAAGGAAAAGATCCTCAGAGTTTATGGCCAAAAAAACAACAAATAAAAAAAAAAAGAAAGAAAATTAATTTCTAACACACTCACCCTAAGACATTAAAACCCAAGCAATCACATGTATAATACACATATATGCATATATTCATGTTTAAATACACACAAATACACACACTCACATGCATGGGGAGGGACTGAACTAGATCCATGATTTCATTTATTGGTAACTTTCTAAACCTAACATTCTGGGAGCCTGTCAATCAACCAATAACCATAAATTAAGCAGCTGCTTTGCCCCAGGCACTGTGCTAAAATCTGGGGATACAGCTTCAACAGAAATACACTTACAAGACTTGAACCCTGTTTTTTTCCATAAAAAATTTATATGCATGGTGGCAAATATGCAAGGGAGAACAAATTGTTTAGATAAGTAATCTGCCTGGATTGGGCTGATGAAACAATATTGAAAGCCAAATAACACTAAAGACCATTCCAAACTAACTAAATAGCATCCTTTAAATGAAGTCCATTGTTCAAGTAAACATGAGTTACCTGTTCTCATAATGAACATAAACCAATATCAAACCAAACCACAAAAATCACTGAAACTCATTAGAAGGCATTGTAGAGATATTAATTCTTTAAACTCCTGGCTCAGATGAACTAGGAATTCAGAAAATACTGGAACTAGTTTCTAATCGAAACAGGATTGTGTTTATCCTGCTTATCTGAAATCAGAGCCAAAAATTTTAATGGTTTTGAAAGTATCCAAATGTGTCTCTTAATTTAGCAGGATACACCTAACTGCCAATGCGTTCTAAATAATGCCAGTACTTACACTTAAAGGGGAAAACAGACATCCTGTTACCCAGTTCTTTTAAGCCCACCAACATACCTGAAATAAGGTTGTTCAAATCTGTTGTTGTTTTTGTTGTTGGGGGGGAGGGTTTTTTATTGTCTCAATAGAAAGTGGGAGGACATTTGTCTGTCTCATCAATGCTGGGATATCAGTCCCATACTTTTTTATGTTCTTCTCCCCTCCTCCAAATTCTAGATAGAAAGAAGCAGGAATAACAAAGGGATGCAGCATTTTCTCATATATGCCACTATTTAGAGCCACTGGAGTAGATGGTCCCTAGTGTCTTTCCTATCTGTTTAAATTTTTTTTTTATTTTATTAAAAAAATTTATTGATGCTATTATTTTGCACACCCTCCTTTTCCCCTCCCTGCCCCCACCCTGGTTCTTCTCATGACCAAATTAATCTTTCCTTGAAATAAAGAAAAACATATTAACTAAGCATTTGGACAAAATAGCCTTGAATAACTACATTACACATACCTTATCTATAGTCTCCATCTCTCTACTTAGAGAAGGCAATTATGTTTCTTTATGAGGTCTATGTGATTATCAGTTCTCCTTAAAAATGCACCAGAGTTCTACTGCTTTCAGTTCTAATAGTTTAATACAACATTTTTTTTTAAATGACAAAACTTGGGCAAATGGAATAGATTAGCCTAAAAAAAGAAAAAGAGATCAAAGTTTCTAAAGTTTCTAAAGCTCCATAGAGATATAAGAAAGAATAAAAAGAGAGACAATAATTGTAAGTCAGTTCTGGCTCTAAATCAAAAGTAATAGATACTAAAGCTTTTTGACAATTGTATTCATTAGTTTAAAGTCAGAATATTTTCTGAAATGTTCTTCTAATGATTAAATCTTTTTTTTCCCTGAAAACTCTTTTGGCTGCCCAAATTCTTACCTCTAGATGGTTGAGTTCCTTCAGTATCATGAGTCCATATTTCAAAATTTTCAAAGCAGTTAGAGCTTCAACAGGTTTAAGTAATGAAAGTATAATATGTTCAATTTCCTTTTCTGGATATCTTTTACTAGTTATTTGGAGTGTTGTTGGGCAGTCTACATTGTTTGGACTCTATTTACTTTCCTATTTCTTATTTTCTTTTTAGATGCTCTGAAACAAAATTCTTTTGATGACTTTTAGGCATGTGACAATCAATCATTAAGCCAATTTCTATTCTGTGCTCCAGCAAACTGAATCCAAACAGCACTCAAATATGCGTTGGTATAATTTGTGCCTAAAATGACAAGGTGAGTTTGATATCTGTGCTGTAAAATGCTTTTATTACCTAGGCACATTTTAGTAAATAATAATTAGAATAAGTAGAATTAATCTTACAACTAGTTTTAAGTTTTCTTCTGAATAACAATTATCAAGTAATATTACATTTTTCTTAACTAAGCATGCTTAGCTTAGGTGATCCAGGTAGAAAACAGCAGACCAGAATTTAAGGCCATGTTCTCTGATCCAAAATCAGGATACTGTCTATTGTATCTTTTCTCATCATTAAAAATAATAATAATAAAGAAACCAAATTGAGATTAGAGAGCATAAAGAAAAAAAAAATTAAAACCTAAGATTCTTGAATAAAGAATAAAAAAAAGCAAGAGAATATTATATGAACTAAACTAAAATATAATACCACACCCAAAGAAACAACAAATATAATGATTAAAACAATGCAAATGAAAATAACTACAGAAAACTAAGAATTCTGTGATTACACATACAAAATGTACTTTCTAGGAACCAATAAGAAAATGTTTTTCTATCTTCTTTATAGAGGAGGGGGATCATGAGTATTTAAGGTATATATCAGTTACTTTTTAAATGTTTTCACATTTATTTAATTTTTTATTTATGAAATGAAATAAGAAATTTTTCTTATTTCTTATTTCTGCCTCCCAGCTTCCCAGGATACCTTCAAGAATCATCTTAAATATCACTTTCTACAAAAATCCTTTTCTATTCTTCCCATTACTACTACTGGCATGAAATATTTCTTTTGGTCTTTTTTCCCAGTAAAATGGGATTTCTTTGAGATAGGAACTTTGTTTCCTTCTTTGTATAACTTAGTGTAGTACATAGTAAATGCTTGATAAATGGTTATTGATTGATTAAGAAGTGTGAGTAACTCTTATCTTTAGAGAAAATAAAATTTAATTTGGTCAAGTGCCTGAAAGGATAATATTTTTTAAATAGAATTTTTAAAGATAATTACATATGAAATTGCCTATATACAAGTTGCTATTTTGCATCAGTTACTTTTAATGAACTTATTTTTCCTCTTTTTAAAATTCTTTGTTTTAGAGTATGACTCTCTGCATAGAGATGAAGAGAGAGATACACGCAGACACACATAAAAATTCACAAATGTATATGTGGCTACATAAAAACATTCACTTAATTTTCACATCTATGGAAATGAAAACAAGATATAAAATTTTAAAAACAAGACATAAATCCTTTAAAATAGATATATACATATGTGTTTTAAGAATGATTTTAAGAGAGTATGATTACATCAGATGAAGAAATAGGTACCTCTTTAACCAAGACAGATTACAAACTCCCTCTCTTCATCTCACACATTCTTTAGTACAGTCTTCATGAGTTTCTGTGAACAACAACAACAAAAATCATTGTTTGATGGCTAATTCTAGTGGGATTCTCAAACAAATAAGCATATGAGGATTTTTTTGCCTCTTTTATGAAATTTTACTTCTTGTCACTTCAATAGTCAAAATGGGACATGAAATTAAAGACCTGTCTCTGCTTCCTTCTTAGAAGCAATGATTAAAAAAAAAGATATTATCCTTTCAGGCACTTGACCAAATTAAATTTTATTTTCTCTAAAGATAAGAGTTACTCACACTTCTTAATCAATCAATAACCATTTATCAAGCATTTACTATGTACTACACTAAGTTATACAAAGAAGGAAACAAAGTTCCTATCTCAAAGAAATCCCATTTTACTGGGAAAAAAGACCAAAAGAAATATTTCATGCCAGTAGTAGTAGTGGGAAGAATAGAAAAGGATTTTTGTAGAAAGTGATATTTAAGATGATTCTTGAAGGTATCCTGGGAAGCTGGGAGGCAGAAATAAGGAAGGGAGTATTCTAGGTTTTATACTCCCTGAGATTAGTGTGTGACAGAAGCTTAATAAATTCTTGTTGACTTTCCTTCACTCCCTTTAGAGATCTTGTGAACTTCCCTTCCATTTAGCTTGGACATTTTCTTTATGTCAAGGTTGAGTCCCTCTAGGCACATATCAATTCATTGGTCATGAGAGAAAACTCTCATAAATTCATTGCTCTAAAATTAATCATGAAAATATATTTCACAACAGAGTTTAGATAAATTCATGAATAACAGAATAGATATGGTTTATTAAAATTAATGGGTTATATTTGGAGAATGATTTTAAACAACTACAATGTTCTTTATTTTCCTTGTTACTACTATCAGACTTAGAGAGGGTCATCTCTAGTCATTCTGATCTATATCCTGCCATTGGACCTAGATGACTCTGGAAGAGAAAGTGAGGCTGGTGATTGCCCCGCCCTCCCTCACTTAAATCTAATGTAGTTGCATATCATGGCATCACCTCCCTGATATCAGGGTCCTCTTCAAGAACAAAAGAAAAACAACAACTAACAATCAGAATTAGAAAGCTAATCAGGACAGTACTTCTGACACAAAAGGTGAGTTTTAATGCTCTCTGTCATTATTATTTTGGTTTTTTTTATTTGTTTTGTTTTGTTTTTTTGCAGTGTCAAAGTCATACTTCACTCCTAATTTTTTTTTTCCTAGTAAACTTATTTATTTTTAACACATTACTTTATGAATCATGTTGGAAGAAAAAAATCAGAGCAAAAGGGAAAAACCATAGGAGAGGAAAAAAAAAAACAGAAAAAAGAAATAAACATAGCATTTGTTCGTTTACATTCATTCTCCTTAGTTCTAAAGACTGTTTTGGATCACTGAACCACTGAGAAGAACCAAGTGTTTCATAGTAATCATCAAATATTCTTGTTGTTATTGTATACAATGAATCAGTTCATGTAAATCTTTTCAGGCCTTTCTAAAATTAGCTTGTTCATCATTTTTTATAGAACAATATTCTATTATCTTCATGTACTACAACTTGTTCAGCCATTCCCCAACTGATGAACATCTACTATTTTCTAATTCTTTGCTACCACAAAAAAGAACTGCTGAAAACATTTTTGCATATGTGGAGCTTTTTCCCTACTTTAAGATTTCGAAAAAACTTGTTTTGTTTAGACCTTATTGATAAAAGAGATTGATGATTAGCAAAACAAATTCACAAACTTTCTTTGGTTAATGATAGCCTGTCTCTGGAATATAGACCCAATAATGACACCAGTGGGTCAAAGGGTATGCACAATTTTATAGCCTTTGGGCATAATTACAGATTGCTCTCCAGAATGGTTGGATTTTTTCACAACTCTACCAACAATATATTAGTGTACCAGTTTTTCCACACCCCTTCCAATATTTATCATTATCTTTTCCTGTGATCTTAGCTCATCTGAGAGATGTAAGGAGTTATCTCAGAGTTGTTTTAATTTGCATTTCTCTAATCAATAGTGATCTAGGACACTTTTTCATACAACTATAGATGGCTTTAATTTTGTCATCTGAAAATTGTTCACATCTTTTGTTATCAGAAACTTTAAAATATGCCCTTGCTTTACACACAATCCTCCTCTAAATACTGTCAGACATTATCTTTAAGGAGGAATGGGAAATATTTCCCTATACCAAAGAAGAAACCTGAATGATCCTTCTCTATTGGACTCCTTTTGCTTCCTTCCTTAATAGAAGGAAAAGATTATTCAGTTTCACTTGATATCAGAAAAGAAGTTGTTTTGTTTACCTTGTTGGTAGAGGAATTGATGATTAACAAAACAAACTCATAAACTTCCTTTGGTAAATGATAGCATGACTCTGGAATATAATTTTTGCATATATACATAAGAGGCAACTTGGTGTGATAGGAAAACTACCGAATTTAATGCCAGAAGACCTCAATCCATATTTTGGCTCTGACATATTTTTGACCATGTGACTCAACAATTTAATATATAACTTTTTTCATGTTTAGAATCAGGGACTATATGCTATCTAAGATCTGTTCAAAATCCCATGACTACATAGTCAGAGAATTTGAGAATTGGATAGGTCTTCAGTGGTGATATAGTCTAATCCATAACTCAAAAAAATCTCTACTACTATAACTATGAAAAGTGTTCATCAACAATATTCTCAAAGATGTCTAATTAGGGGGAAAAAACTCGCCATCTTTCAAGTCTCCTAAGAAATAACTCTAATTGATAGGAAGTTCACCCTACTCCCAGCCCTGATAGTAAGCTTAAATTGATCCCTTTCTGACTTCTATCCAGTAATCCCATTTCTTCCCACTGGAACCAAAGTAAACCTAATCTCTCTAAAAAGGCAGCTAGGTAATATAATGGATAAAGTGCTAGAATTAGAAACAGGGAGACTTAAATTCAAATTCAGCCTTAGATACTGATAAGCTCTGGCATCCTGTATAGGTCATTTAATCTCTACCCCAGTTTTCTTAAGTGTAAAATGCAGATAATAATAGTACCTATCTCAGAGTTATTATGAGAATCAGAATGAAATTATTTGAAAGTGCTTAGCTAAATCTAGGAACAAAGCAGACTTTTAATAAATGTTCTTCTTCCCCCTTTCCATAACTATCCTTCGCATACTTGAACACATTCTATCTTCTTGAATCTTCTCTCTTCTTTATTAAACATAATAGGCTCCTTTTACTGATCTTCATAAGACATGGATTCAAAACCCTACATTACTCTACTTACTCTTTCTAAAGTCTTTCCATCATTACCATGCTGATAGGATGCTTATACATTTGCTATACAGTGTCTGTCTTGACAATTGTCAACTAAGAAATTACTTAAGAAAAATAACTTTTCAAATAAGTAAAATAATTTGCTCAACTGATAAAATATAAATATTTTATGTATTAATTTTTGGTTTCTATTAACCACTATCTAGTTAGAAATTCCTTTCTTTGAAACAGGATATATTGGGAATAAAAGATCAAAATGATTTCAGGAGCAAATTGCAGAAGAAGATGGAGGGAATAGGATTAAAAATATAAGAGCTATTCTTGACATAAAGAAAGTCTATTTCTTCTATAGATACTAGAGCAAAAAAAAAGAGGAAAGAACAGAGATCACATCAAATTGTTTTTAAATATCAAACAAGATGAAGAGGGAGCTCCTAGACAATGCCCTCTATTTTCTTTTTTTCTTTTTTCTTAAAGCTTTTTATTTACAAAACATATGCATGGGTACTTTTTCAACATTGACCATGCAAAACCTTCTGTTTCAACTTTTCCCCTGATTCCCCCCAAGCCTTACCCTAGATTGTGGATAGTCCAATACATGTTAAATATATTAAAGTACATGTTAAATCCAATATATGTATACATATTTATAGTTATCTTGCTGCATAAGGAAAATTGGATCTAGAAAGAAAGAAAAAAACCTGAGAAGGAAAACAAAAATGCACGTAAACAATAATAGAAAGAGTGGAAATGCTGCAATGGGCTGAAACTGAATTGATACACTGAGGTCCAAGCACTTAAGGCTAATTACCAAGTGGACAATACTCTATTAGCATATGCTTGGAGAAAGAATGGCTCTGCCCACTATTCTGTTCAGGTTTGATCTGTTGGAGTATAGAGAGACTGAGGCAGGATTTAGAGGATGGAGTAGAACTGGTGAGGTGGCTCAGAGGGGGAGAAGAAAGAGGAGATTCCTGTGTTGGCAAGCTCTCCTCTCCCTTCGATAAAGAATAAAAACCAAGGACTTTCATTTATCCTGACTCCAGCTGATTTTAAAGTATCTACAATGCTAATGCAGTCTTCACAAATGCTATGTTGTGATCTACATTCATTTCCCATAGTTCTCTCTCTGGGTATAGCTGATTCTCTTCTTTACTGGAGAATTGGAACTGATTTGAATCATTTCATTATTGAAGAGATTATAATGTTATAATAACAATAATCTTGTTGTTGGCATGTATAATGATCTCCTTGTTCTGCTTATTTCACTTAGCATCAATTCATGTAAGTCTCTGCATTCCTGGTATTAACCCTACTTGGTCATGGTGTATTATCCTGGGGATGATTTTCTATAATCTCTTTGCTAATATTTTATTTAAGATTTTTGCATCAATATTCATTAGGGAGATTGGTCTATTATTTTCCTTCTCTGTTTTCATTCTACCTGGTTTAGGTATCAGTACCATGTCTGTGTCATAAAAAAAAAATTTGGTAGGACTCCTTCATTCCGTATTTTTTCAAATAATTTATATAGTATTGGGGTTAATTGTTCTTTAAATGTTTGGTAGAATTCACATGTAAATCCATCTGATCCTGGAGATTTTTTCTTAGGGAGGTGATTAATAGCTTGTTCTATTTCTTTTTCTAAGATGGGACTATTTAAGCAATTTTCTTCTTCTTCTGTTAATCTGGGCAATCTATATTTTTGTAAGTATTCATCCATTTCAATTAGGTTATTGAATTTATTTATGCCCTCTATTTTCTCATTAATAAGGTAGGTCCACTGCATGGAAGAGAGGGGAAAACATAACTTCATGAACCAGAAATCCCAAAAATAGATAGTTGAATGCCCTAAACAATGAAAACGTCCTTTAATACAACTGCAGTTCTTTATTATTTGTTCCCTCTGGCATTTTTAACATGCAGGAAATTTTGCTTTTCTAATCCCTTTTGCATAAATTTATTTGCTTGTGGCTTGTTCCTAAAATTTTGAAAATGAGTCATGTATAAGGAAACAATCAATCAACAAATCATGCATTTATTTTATATTTATTATGTGTCAGGCAATTCAAATCTCTATATCAGATAATTCACACACTCTTGTCTTTTCAACTATATGCTTAACTAGGGCCAGTAATCATATTTAGTGTGTTCATTTCTAATACATCATATAATAAGATCATAGATCTGGAAGTGGCCTCAGAAATTATCTAGTATATTGCCCCTTTGTCAGATGAGGAAATGAGGCTCCTAGGGAGGAAAAATGACTTTTAACTCATGGTTACACAGGTACTAAGTAACAAAGGCAGGTGTATGGAGTGTTCAAGAAGACCTAGCATCTCTGGTATGAAGGTTGCTGAGCCCTTTTTTAGAGCTATTTAGCCACTTTTGATATATCTACCTGGCATTTAATTCTTTTTTTCTCTTTTTTTATTAAAACTTTTTATTTTCAAAACATATATATAGATAATTTTCAACATTCACCCTTATAAACCTTATGCCTACTTTTTGCCTATACTAATTTTCAATTTTCCCAACACTTTTTGTCAAATAATGAATTCTTATCCCAGAAGCTGGGGATCTTTGGGTATATCAAATGCTAGTCAATTCTTATCCCAGAAGCTGGGGATCTTTGGGTATATCAAATGCTAGTGAATTCTTATCCCAGAAGCTGAGGATCTTTGGGTATATCAAATGCTATATTACTATAGTCATTGACTATTGTTTCTTGTGGAAGCTGCCTATTCCATTAATTCACTACTCTATCTCTTAGCCAGTACCAAATGGTTTTGGTGATTGCTATTTTATAATATGGTTTTAGCTCTGCTACAGTTAGGCTACCTTCATTTGAATTTTTTTTCATTAGTTCCCTTGAAATTCTTGACCTTTTGTTCTTCCAGATGAACTTTGTTATTATTTTTTTCTAGCTCTATAAAATAATTTCTTGGGAGTTTGATTAGTAAGGCACTGAATAAGTAGATTAATTTAAGTAATATTGTCATTTTTATTTTATTAGCTCAGTCTACCCATGAGCACTTGATATTTTTCCAGTTGATCAGTTCTGACTTTATTTGTGTGGAAAGTATTTTGTAGTTGTATTCATGTAGTTCCTGACTTTGCTTTGGCAGGTAAACTCTCAAATATTTTATATTATCTACAGTTATTTTAAATGGAATTTATCTTTGTATTTCTTGCTGCTGGACTTTGTTCCTGACTTTCACCTCTTGCCTATGACTCTAAGAAGTTGTAGCACAGGTCATGGCTACCCCAGTAAACTGTCTTGGCAGATTTTCTAAACCAGGTTGAGGGTAATTGACAGGCCTCAGGCCTCAAACCAAAAGGGATGTCTATCTCAATGATATGAAGACTTCCTCCAAAACAATAGGCAGATGAGAACAATTTGTTCCAAAAGCCATGAAGATGGCACTGTGAGGTGATTGATTGGTTGTTCTTCATTCTCACAGAGGACCAAAATATCATCATGTTGGAGTCTAATTACAGTGTATCCAACTGTGGCTGATCAGATCAATACCAGCTTGGAGTGCTCTGCCACAAATTGGACACAAATAATCCATATGAACTTTTAGGGTAGCTTCTCTAATTTGGGACATCTTGCACTTCTTTTGGGCTAATTCAATTCTGCTTTTCTCATAGAGCCAAGCACTTTTTATGATGAGAGCACTTCATACTGAGTGGTCCTATGCCAGTGATGAGAGATTGGTCAGACATCACAGATGCCAAAGTCATTCACTGCATCCTAGATCACCTGTCGTCAACTTGACTTTTGTTTTGCCAGTAGATTTTGATAATTCTGGAAAAGAAAGTGAGACTAAAGACTTTGTGAAATGCTGCCTCATTTAAATCCAGTTCACACATGAGTCAATTCATCACTCTGGAATGTCATTGGTCCTCTTTGAAAACACCAAAAAATAGGATTTGAACACACGTTTTCTACTCCACCAATATTCTTTCCATTAAATCATGCTGTAATCATAATCTGTTCCTCATAAAAAAAATTAAATATATGTTTATAGCACAACTACAGTACAACTTCTTGATGAAATATATATAATATTTTGATCTGTATTAATATTTGACTGTACAATATCTTGATGACTATATAATGATAATATAACTTATTGGTTATGACATTTCCAGTGACCTTTATCCATATTATTCTTTACATATCATTCTGTTATTTACCTGAACATTTATTGCTTTGCATTTGTTTTTATAGAGGAACACTGAGGTCACAGATTTAGAAACAGAAGAAACTTTAGCAATAGTTTGATTCAACCTCTCATTTTACAGATGATGAAATGGGCACAGAGAAGGGAAGCCATTCACCCAACATTATAGTTGTAGTAAGTGGCAGAATCAAGATTTGAATGCATGCCCTGTGACTCTAGAAGTGACAATCTCTGCTTATGAATCCCTTTGTGTTTTGTACCTTTGAGTGAGGCAACTTGACCTCCACATTTGGTAAAACCTGATTCATAGATACTTCTATTGACACTTTGATAACTTTTGTCACCTGCCTCCATCCTCAATTGTACTATTCAGACTATCTTTCTAAAGGATCTCTGGATGGGCCTTGGTCTTAGGTGGAGAAATGATGAAGGCAAGAGAGCCATCACAAGGATGGTCAAGGATGGAGTATGGAGTTTGGAGTCTGGAGTCTTCTCTGTGTCTGTGTCTGAGTCTTTGAGTCTGAGATCGAACTCAAGCACACACACTCTCATCTCCAGTCCCCTCAGCTCTTAAATACATTAGTATGATTCAATATTAGGAAAACTATTAGCATAATTGACCATATTAATAACCAAATTAACAAAAACCATATGATCATCTCAATAGAAGCAGAAAATGCATTTAATAAAATCCAACATTCATTCCTATTAGAAACACTTGAGAGTATAGGAATAAATGGACTTTTCCTTAAAATAATCAGTAGTGTCTATTTAAAATACCAGAAAGCATCATATGTAATGGGGACAAACTGCAACCATTCCCAATAAGATCAGAAGTGAAACAAGGTTGCCCACTATCACCATTACTATTCAATATTGTATTAGAAATGCTAGTTTTGGCAATAAGAGTTGAGAACAAGATTAAAGGAACTAGAGTAGGTAATGAGGAAGCCAAATTATTACTCTTTGCTGATGATATGATGTATACTTAGAGAACCCCAGAAACTCTACTAAAAAGCTATAAGAAACAATCCACACTTTTAGCAAAGTTGCAGGATACAAAATAAATCCACATAAGTCATCAGCATTCTTATATATCAGTAACAAAATCCAACATTTAGAGTTACAAAGAGAAATTCCATTTAAAGTAAAGTAATTTTATAGTAAAGTATAAAATATTTAGGTATCCATCTGACAAGGGAAAATCAGAAACTATATGAGCAAAACTACAAAACACTTTCCACATAAATAAAGTCAGATCTAATCAATTGGAAAAATATTAAATGCTCTTGGATAGGGTGAGAAAATGTAAGAAAGATGACAATACTATCTAATCTATTTATTTAGTGCTATACCAATCAGACTCTCAAAAAACTATTTTATTGACCTAGAAAAAATAACAACAAAGTTCATATGGAAAAACAAAAGGTCAAGAATTTCAAAGGAATTAATGAAAAAATAAAATAAAATGAAGGTGGCCTAGCTGTACCAGATCTAAAATTATATTATAAAGCAGCAGTTACCAAAACCATTTAGTATTGGCTAAGAAATAGATTAGTTGATCAGTGGAATAGGTTAGGTTCAAAGGAAAAAACAGTCAATAACTTTAATCTAGTGTTTGACAAACCCAAATTCCTCAGCTTTTGGGTTAAGAACTCACTGTTTGACAAAAATTGCTGGGAAAATTGGAAACTAATATGGCAGAAACTAGGCACTGACCCATACTTAACATCACACACTAAGATAAGATTAAAATGGGTTCATGACCTAGGCATAAAGAATGAGATTATAAATAAATTAGAAGAACATAGGATAGTTTACCTCTCAGACCTGTGGAAGAGGAAGGAATTTATGACCAAAGAAGAACTAGAGATCATTATTGATCAAAAATGGAAAATTTTGATTATATGAAATTGAAAAGTTTTTGTACAAACAAAATTAATGCAGATAAGATTATAAGAGAAGCAATAAACTGGGAAAACATTTTTACAGTCAAAGGTTCTGATAAAGGACTCATTTCCAAAATATATATAGAATTGACTCTAATTTATAAGAAATCAAGCCATTCTCCATTTGATAAATGGTCAAAGGATAGGAACAGACAATTCTCAGATGAAGAAATTAAACTATTTCTAGCCATATGAAAAGATCTCCAAGTCATTATTAATCAGAGAAATGCAAATTAAGACAACTTTGAGATACCACTACATACCTCTCAGATTGGCTAGAATGACAGGGAAAGATAGTGCGGAATGTTGGAGGGGATGTGGGAAAAAAAGGACACTGATACATTGTTAGTGGAATTGTGAATACATCCAACCATTCTGGAGAGCAATTTGGAACTATGCTCAAAAAGTTATCAAACTGTGCATACCCTTTGATCCAGCAGTGTTATTACTGGGCGTATATCCCAAAGAGATTTTTAAAAAGGGAAGGGGACCTGTATATGCAAGAATGTTTGTGGCAGCCCTCTTTGTAGTGGCCAAAAACTGGAAATTGAGTGGATGCCCATGAATTGGAGAATGGCTGAATAAATTGTGGCATATGAATATTATGAAATATTATTGTTCTGTAAGAAATGACCAGCAAAATGATTTCATAAAGGCCTGGAGAGACTTACATGAACTGATGCAGAGTGAAACGAGCAGGACCAGGAGATCATTTTATACTTCAACAACAATACTATATGATGATCAATTATGATGGATGAGGCCCTCTTCAACATTGAGGTGAACCAAATCAGTTCCAATAGAGCAGTGATGAACTGAACCAGTTACACCCAGTGAAAGAACTCTGGGAGATGACTATGAACCACTATATAGAATTCCCAATCCCTCTATTTATGTCTGCCTGCACTTTTGATTTCCTTCATAGGTTAATTGTACACTATTTCAAAGTCCTATTCTTTTTGTACAGAAAAATAACTGTTTGGACATGTGTATATACATATATATGTATATGAATATATATATATATATATATATAGTATTTAACTTATATTTAAACATATTTAACATGAATTGGTCAACTTGTCCTCTAGGGGAAGGGGTTGGGGGAAGGAGGGGAGAAGTTGGAACAAAAGATCTTGCAATTGTCAGTACTGAAAAATTACCCATGCATATATATTGTAAATAAAAAGCTATAAATAATAAAATAAATAAATAAATATCTTAGTACGATTATACCACTACAGCACACTGAACATGTGCCAACTGTGGAATTATAAAACCATCACATCACCATATCGCATTAAGTATATAAGGTGTACCTACAGGTGAACACCAAGGGAAATGCGGAGCCAAACCAGATATTATCAGTGGGATTCCTCTGGATTAAAAGGTCTTATACCTTACCCAGAGTTCCCCCACTATTTGCAGCCCTCTAAATCTTCCACTTTCTTTTGTTTTACTTAAAACAGGTATACATAAATCCATCAGCATGGGAGGTATTACACAAGCACATAGTAATATAACATAGGCTAGTAATGATGTAACAAACAATATGAATCAATGAGGAATTATACATGTCCATAAATCCTAGAAGGAGGCTATGTAAATAACAATCACATATACATCTCCTTTAGCAGCCAAGAGGTAATCCAACACCGATCTATTGTCCATCACTTCATGTGTCAGGGAATCCAATGATTCCTGCAGAATTTGAAGTCATGTAGCAGTCTCATCAACAATTTTTAATGTTCGTGAGTCAATTGCCATACTCATAGGATTAATAGTCATGCTTTTTCAGTGGCATATGTAGTCAGAGATGGAACCACCAGATATTTCTTGGATCTTTTCTTTTGTTTCAAGGGCCTTTTTTATCTCTAGCCAATGGACAAGGAGAATCCAGCTGGTTGGCATCCCTCTGATTTCTTCTTCATCTGTAGAGACACAAGCAAACCCTTTCCTCCAAGCAATTAACTTATCTGGTCCCTTCTATTCACCACTTTCTAAATCTCTCCACATCACCTGGCAATTATCTAAAGGTAATGGAGCAGTTCGCACTGTACACTGCCCTCTTTTAATTTATTTCATTATAGCAAAAATTTTCTAGTTTTCAATAATATCCATAGTATACTAAAGGTTGCCAGTTTTCCATGTAAAGTCAGAGAAGAGATATTCTAAAAATAGATATGAAATATAACACAGTGAATCCATAATAACAGCATTTTATATCCTCATTTGAGCCTCATAATAACTACTTAAGAATAGGTATCATTATCTTTACTTTTCACATAATTCAGAATTATCAAAGGTGGAATTAAATCCAAGATTTCAGCTTGCTTGTAATTTCCTTCACTAAACTTCCTTCAAGAATGTTTTTTTTTTTAAATATCTGTTTACCTGTTAATGCACTGACCTTTTAGTACAAGGATGCAAAGGTCATGAATCCTGAATTTATTATGTAGAGAAAAGAAGTCTTAAGGAAAAAAAGGGGGGGGGGGATTAAAGAGCAAAGATTTAGTGAGAAGTTTCTGTTTGCAAGAAGGCTTCTTAATATATTCACATGGGAAGCCTGTGAATTATTGGAGCTTTCTGCTACAGTTTGAAGACAGAGGGTCCATTCCTCTCCTACTGGCTCTATTGAAAACATCAGTTTATGTTCTATGCTTTCTATACCCCAAATAAATTCCCATTCATACGTGTTTGCACAATGTTTCTCTTAATAAATCACGAACTACTTGAGAGTAGGGACTATCTTTTGCTTTTCTTTGTATCCCTGAATGCTTAGCACAGTGCTTGAAGCATGGTAGATATAATAAATGCTGATTGGCCAACTGATTTTTCCCTGATTTGTTTGAATCATCATTCTGCTATCTCACATTGACACATAATAATGAACCAAGATGATAACATGGCATGAAAAGGAATAGTGAAATTATACATTAAAAGGAACTGTATTCAAATAGTGATTGTACTATTTACTATCTGTGTAACACTTGAAAAGGTCATGTAACTTTTTGTTGGCCTCAATTACCTCTTCTTAAATGAGGGGACTTAATTATGTAACCCTTGTGATCTCTTTTTTTAAACAGTCCCTGGCCTCAATTATTCCCATTTTAGAGAAGGAAATTAAAGCTCAGAGAGATTAAGTGATTCACTTAGCTGATAAGTATCAAAGGCAAGATTTGAGTGCATTATCCTAATATTATCTTTAGGATTTTTGTTTTCTAAACTAAACTGCCATTTGATAATGACTTGATCCTTTTTTCCTGCTTTCTGATTACATGAAATTGCTGCATTATCAATTAAATAAAAAAGCAATTACCAAGATACTTTTCATATAATTCATCACTTTGACATTTAATAAATATTGTCTTTTTTAAATGTAACAAAAGCTCAGGTGTTTTTTTTCCCCATTTCTAGAAGCCAAGAGTTATAGTTCTCAAGTGATTCATGAGATTTTATGAAAAGATTACCATACTATTTTTAATGGGCTCAGTCTTTCTTACTTTTTAAGTTCTCTGTCTCTGTCTCTCTCTCTCTCTGTGTCTTTCTCTCTGTGTCTCTCTCTGTGTGTCTCTCTGTTTCTGTCTCTTGTCTCTTTCTTTCTCTGTATGTGTGTCTCTCTTCTCTCTCTCTCTCTCTGTCTGTCTCTTAAATTAGACAACATCTTTTTAGTTGTCTTATTCAGGTTTGTCTTTTTCCTTTTCCTTTCTGAAGCAATGACTTGTTTTATCTTCTTAAACATACACCCATAGCAACTGAGGGGTGGAGGCAGTTAGGAAAAAATTTGTTGCCATCACTGTTCACATGGAGACAAGTGATATATTTGTTGGTGTTATTTTCTCACAATCTATGGGAAAAGAAAAGAGTAATGAACTTAAGTGATATAAAAAAAAGATAGCAGGTTTGGCAACTGTTAGGAATTTAATATAGCACATATTTATAAAGAAATAGAGAAATAGTTAACAAACAAAAGAAAAAACAGAAACAAAATAAGTCATTATGCAATTCAAAAACTAAACTCTTTCAAACTCTGTACTTGGATCCGCCCTCTCAATTGATGAGGTCTGGACCTGAATTACCATTTTGTTTTTAGGATCCCAAACCAAGTTCTCTTTATTTCCAGATCACTTATTCTCTTGACTGTTCCATTAGCTTAGCTCCCTATTCCTGTCTGTAATCTTATAACCCTGTCTAATTTCCTTTATGTGTAATATTCCTCTATTAGAATGTAAGCTCTTTGAGGTTAGGAATTATCTTATTTTCTTCTACTTGTTTCCTGAAACTCAGCATAGTCCATGACATATGTTAAGTGTTTAATAAATGCTCTACACATACACACATATCCATGTGTTTATATGTACATATACATGAAAGGTAACATGATGTAGTAGAGAAAGGAATGTCCATAGTCAGAAAAAACTTTATATTATTTGTATTGATGAAGAGGTCTTGGACTTGGGCTAAACAATGAGATTTTTTTTTTGTCATTGCCAATGAAGAAATTTGTTTTAACTATGCATGCTACAAAGATTTTGTTTTTTCTTTGTTTTCCCACAGAGAAGGAGGCTGAAGAGGGAAAAAAAAAGATTTCTGTTCATTAAAAAAATAAATTATAAGAAATGACATTGTGTTATATGTAAGAAGAAAGTGATATTAATTTAACCTGGTCATCTATACTTCTGATGTGCTGCAAGAAAAGAAATGAAAAATGATAGATTTCACTCCTTCCACTCCCATAATTTCCTTCTGTCTACTTTCTGTCACTTGCTTTCTAAGACAGATGGAATGGTAAGTAGGAAAAAAAAAGATTTCTATGTCTGGACATATACGTGGGTGGGTGTTACAGTATGCACATATAGATTTTGTATGTATAATATTAATGTTATTGGTCATGAACACAGAGAATACTGACAAAGAAAAAAAACTGTCTTGGTATGTTTAAATTGTGGATTTTTCCAAACTTTTTTCTATGCTTTTTTTTTTAAGCCTGAATAAGAAACTGTTCTTGTTTCTCTCATTCTGCCTGCTTCCACATCCCACATTATTTGGAGGCAAAAATTCAAAAAGTTGGGTCTCAGAAGTTCATTTTTACTCTTTCCAGTGTCAGGCATGCAAACAATTCCTTTCTTTTCTAGTTGGGTAAATACATTGCAGAGTAAAAGCAACTTTTATCATAGGATTTTGTGATTCTAAAGACCAAAAGATTGAAAAGATAGATATACTCATCAAGAAATGATTCAAAGCAAATCTTTGACCTTTGTACCCTAATGAGTGACCAGTCAAAGCAACAATATTCATGTTACCAAAACAGAATGGTTATATAGAAATCCACTGGTTAGCTGTTCAAATCTCTGTTTTCCTTCAAATGCTAGCAACCTTAGACAAGTTATTCAATATCCTGGAATTCAAACTCTTTTTCTTTCAAATTGGATCATACATTTTTCTATCTGTTTCACAATGTTGTTCAAAAGGTCAAATCAATTTATTTAAGCACTATGAAAACTGTAACACATTGAAATGACTTTAATTGGTTGAGTAGAAACTCAACAATAGCAAGAGTTTTTAACCTTTTCTTTATTCTTTTTCTTTCTTTTGTCAAGGTTTCCTTTGTTACTATGCTGAAACCTATGAACTTCTCAAAATTATGTTTTAAACTATGTATTATAATGATAGGATTACAAAGGAAATCAATTATGCTGAAATTATATATACAATATGCATATAGGCATATAAAATTACTGTAATATATTATAATAATTATAAAAGAAAATTTCATAACTATATGTAATATAGTTATAATTATAAAATTAAAATAAATAAAACAAATATAATTATAATTAATGATACATTATAGTAATACATATTTCATATATTAACATAATAAATATAATATAGCATATGCATATGTCATAAATACACCATATCAACATATAATATTGCTAGATTATATATATTAATATGTGATATATTGTATCATTACTATATTAATATGTAAGCAATATTATATGTAATATATAATATCTTTTATTGAAATTAATAGTTCATAATCCTCAGATAAAGAATTAATAAAATCTAAGATTATGATGTTTGTTTGTTTTTCTCTCCAGTGTTATCCTGATTTCCTAACAAAGGCAATTCCCCAATGTGGGAACATAATTGATCATTGGATTGATAATTGGATTGAAGTGAATTATTGAATTCAGTTGACTTTCTAAAAGCTTCAGGGATTCCTTATTGTCTCTAAGGTAAATTGTAGACCTCACTTTCACACCAAAAAACTTTCCATAGCCTGTTTCCAATTTTACTTTTTGGGCTGATTTCACCCAATCTCCATTTACCCAAACTCATCTGCTTATTCTTTTTTTTTTGCATAGGCTCTTCCAAAATACTGGAACACATCCCCTTCTCACTTTCATCATTTAAACTTCTTAGGTTTTATGGAGATGCAGTCCAGGAAGCTTTTTTTTTTTTTTTTTTTTTTATCTTTCAAGTTGTTAGTCTGAAGATAAGTGATCACCATATTATATTTGTTTATCTGTTCGTCTTCCAAGCATAACAGCAAGGTCTTTAACAGTGAGGTAGTGTATAGAGTATTGGGATCTGAATTAGGAAAACTTGGATTCAGATCTGACTTCTGACTAGGTGTGTGACCCTGGGCAAATTACTTAGCCTTGTTTGCCTTGATTTCCTTAACTGTAAAATGGGAATAATTACAATAGATACCTCCTGTGTTTGTGATGAAGACCAAATGAGATAATAATTATAAAGGAAGCATTTTGCAATTTTTGGAACATAGTAAGTGCTATGTAAATGTTAGCTATAATTTCTAGAGCTTATTTTCAACCTAGTCTTTGAAATCTGAGGCCCTCGCCATGTCTTATAAACCAAAAATATTTAATAATTGCTTAAGGAATAGAATTAAAATGTATAAAAGAATATAATTGCTTTACTTTTCTAGTATTCAGAAATATATGGGCATACACACATACATATATGTATGCTCGAATTTCATCACCCTTATACTATCCTTAATATCTCAGAAAGCAGTGGCAATTAGTTATATATTCAATACTCATCTATTATGTACTTGCTATATGCTAAATGAGCAGCAAACTAGTGCTTTCTAGTGATGTTACTATTGTTCAGTCTTTTTTGGTTGTGTCTAAATCTTTGCAACCCCATTTGAGGTTTTTGGCAAAGATACTGAAGTGGTTTGTCATTTCCTTTGACATCCCATTTGACAGATGAGAAACTGAAGCAAACAGATTTAAATGGCTTTTCCAGAGTCACACAGTCAGTTCAAGAAAATGAATCTTCCTGATCTCAAGCCTGTCACTCTATTGACTGTACCATTTAGATATTCCTGTAGTAAGGGCTGCCTATTGTCAAACCTTTGACTGCTCTAAGCAAATATCTAAGACTAAATTGAAGAATACTTATTGATCTTCAGGGGTAAGAGAAAACTTCTTAACAGAACTTTCTTTACAAATAAAACAAATAGCCTAGATTAAAAAAAAGTGACAGGTACTATGCTTGGTTGTTGTCCTTTATTCCTGAAGAGAACAAAAATGATATCATTACCTTAGAGTTACGTTACAGTGTGTCCAGCTGTGATTGATCAGACTAATATGAACTTGGAATGCTTTCCCACAAATTGTATATGAATAGCCCCTATGAACATTTGGGGTGGTTTCTTTAACTCTGTGAATCTCTTATTTCTTCTGAGCTAATTCAATTCTATTTTACTCATAGAGCACAACATCTTCTCTTACAAGGACACATCATTCTGTGCCAGTGTCTCTCATGTTGTACAATCAATTCTAAATTTAGTTGTACAATCAATTCTAAAAGCAATACTTAAGAGGGATTTGAGAGTGTTCTTGTATTGCTTTTTTTCTGTCCATGATGTGTACACTAGCTACTTGAGTTACTAAAACAATGGAACAATGTTACCCTCAATGTGCTTATATTATCTTGTACTTCGGAGGAGGGGAGCTCAAGGGCACAGAAAGTAAATACAAAGTAATTCTAGAAGGGGAAATAAAAACAAGAAGATTCAGGAAAGATTTCATGTAAAAGTTAATACTTAAACTAAACCTTGAAGTTTCCAAGAGTTTAGAATATAAAAGGACACTATTGTGGAATTGTAGGAAATTATTTGTCAAAGGCTTATGGATAGGAAATGGAATGTAGGGTATGAGGACAGCAAGTAACTTAGTTTGGTTGGAATGTAGACTATGAGGAATAGTAATAATATGTAACCACCCTGGAAATATGGGCGCAAACCAAACTAGGAATGGCTTTAAAGGCCAAACAGAGGCTTTTGTATTTTATTTTACAGTCAAGAGGGAAAAACTAAGACTTGTTACCAGAAACCTCTCATGAAGTAGGGATAATATGTAAATGTATATAATAATATAAATATATATCTGTGTCAATGAAACTTCAAAAAATAGAGTGATATGGTCAGAGCTGCCCTTTAATAAAACTTACTTTGGAAGTTTTATGAAGTATTGATTGGAGAAGGGAAAATCTGGATGTAAGGAGACTAATTAGGAGGCTTTTGTAGTAATCCAGGCAATAGATAATGAGGGAGTGGTTGAGTTGTGAAGGTTGAGAAAAGGATAAATACAAGTAATAATGACTTCATTATCAGTTGGAGATGGGAGATACAGAGGAGTATGAGAATAGGATTGAGGAAATGTCCTGTGGTTGCAATTCTAGTGTGAATAAAAAAATGATTATAGGCTTGAAAAGAATAGGGAAGTTAGAAAGGGAGGTAGGTTTAAGATAAAAGTTAATGTTTGGTTTTGGATATGTTGAGTTTGAGATGTCTATGTAACAATTCAAGTAATGAGAAATTTCAGTGTGTACATGAATTCAGATGAGAAAAACAATTACAATTTTATTTTCACTAACTCTACCCGAAATTGAGCATTTTTTTTCCAATTACTTAAAAGCTTTATTTTGAGAAAAGGTCCACAGCTTTCAGCAGACTGTCAAAAAGGTCCATGATACAAATAAAATTACAAAGTCCTGTCCTAGAGACATTTGGGGAACTCAAGAACAATTGGAAGTTGTTTATTTTATTTTGTGTCAAATCTTCTGGATCCATGGAAAGTGCTAACATAGATTGTTAAAACATTCCCAAGTGGGTGTCAATGATCAAGACTAACTTGTAGGTGAGAGATAAAAGTTGTATGTGTGTAGGTTGTACCAAATGGCCTCTGTGGTCCATTCCAACTCTCAAATTCTGTGATTCTGTGTTTTCTTTACCCTCTGGTCTCTAGAAGACCAGAGGTAGACAAGAATATAATGCAAGGGAGACTTCAGAGAAGTGTGCTAGTCTGGCATAGCATTTGATCTACAATGCCACCATAATAAGGCATATGAAATATATTCTGTGGTGTTGAATTAACCTTAACAGAGAGGATTTCCTCTAGAAAAAGAGAGGTGCAATGATTGATACCAAATGCCAGCTATATAAAGCTGCAATGGATAAAATATGCTGAATAACTATGAATGGAAAATGTCTACTGCGAGTTGTAGGGGCTCACCAAAATGAGGACAATGGTTGAACCTAGTCAGGTCAGGCAATAAGCATTTATTGTGTTTTTGCTTTATACTAGAAACTATCTTATAGACCAAGTTTACAAGGGAGCTTATCTCATAAAGGAAAAAAAAGAACAATATTTATCTGGGGAAGTGTTGCTAAAAGACAGTGATATTTTTCTGGTTTCTGATAAGTAACCCCTTGTCTTTAAACTCTAAATAAACATATTAGTGTCAAACATTTTGCAACTTTGAGCTTGAAAAAAAAGTTGGTGACAGAATTATTATTAAATACTGACATTCCCAGATTGTTTATGAGGGGGGAAAGAGGAAAATGCAATGAATTTTCCCCAAATTTAATTGTACTCTTCATATTGGTTGTGATCCTTTGGAATAAGGACCACATAAATATAAAATATCCTTGCTATTACATCAGTCAAAAAACATTTTTTATGTTCCCAGTATTGGCAAAGTTCTAGCAATGTAAGAAAAAGCAAAAACATGGTCCTTGCCCTAAATAAGGGCATCCTATTTCATCCCAATGGAGAAAACAGCATGCAAATAACTGTACATGAATGGTGTATACAATGGAAATATATGAATATTTTATGGCAGACACTAGTATTTGTCTATTGTGAGTTGGGAGCTGAAGAAAAAGGGAGCCAGTAGTCCTATTCTGCACAGGATAATAAATTGGGCTTCATCTCAAAGGAAGTTAGGAAAACCAAGAGTACCAGGAACATGGAGTTGGAAGACAAAATGACTTGTACAAGGAATATCAAAATGGTCAATATTGCTGGGTCTTCAAGCTTCATCAGACTGTTATAGGACTATGATACACAAAAGTCGGTGAAGAGTCTTTGATTTAGTGCAATGCCCTAACTTTATAAAGTTATGTGATTTGTCCAAACTTACACAGGTAACAGGTAGACTTAGGATTGGAACATAGGTATTCTGGCACCAAATTCAGTACATTTTGCTTTGTAAATAGTTTTGGGGAGAAATTCTTAGAAAAGATAAAATAAGAAAAATACTAATAAGTAAAAATATGTATAGAATTATTTTATGTATACATATTTGTGTCTAAAAGTAGTCATCTCTGGGGAGGGAACAGAAGAAAAAAGGGAAAAATGGAATTTATGAGATAATTATTATATATTTAAAAGGAATTGCAAGTTCTATATATTAGATTTGCAGTTTCATGTGCAATCATCTTTGTTATTACACTATTATTGAAGTGCTTGTTTTATCCCACAAATTACAAAATAATTTAATAAAAATATATAAAAAAGAAAAAGAAAAAATATAACTTTGGAATGCAGACAACATAGGGAGTCTGAGAATGAGTAGAACAAAGAGATGATGATAGCTACCTACCTCCTTTTTTTCTCTTGGATTGATTATGTTAATCTAAACAGGATTAAGTAAGAGATCTTAATGGATCCTGGGGAAAAATGTTCTTACCAAATGGTGTAAGAATCCTTGATGCTTTTATCCACACAGACAACAATCAAAGGTACCAAAGAAAATAACTCCTTTTTTAATCTTTATTTGAGGTCAAGCTGTTTTGGAAGCAAAATTCCATAATGAGTTTGATTCTAATAATATCACATATTGAGTTTATTCAAATAGAAAATATGAAGATTCCATTAATGCTATAAATAATTGTAGTCATTTTCAAAGACAAGTCAGAAAAATCATCTCTATGAAAGCTGTGATAATGTTTAAAAAAAATTACAAATGAATCTCTTCATTATTAAACATTTTAGTCTACTAACTACCTTGATTACCAATCAATTATTCTATAAAGAATTGTCTCACATTTAGAGTAAAGATATTATTATACATGATCTGGGACAATTATGCAAAAACTAGCTAGAGTAGAACTCATTATTTGTTTTGGTTTCAAAAAAGGTTTGTACTTTCACGTACAATAAACCTGCAAAGAGAGAAGAAATGTCCTCTAAGTAGCTTAAAAATATTAAAGCAGAGTCTCCACATTAAAAAAAAATGACCTGAATAAATTGCTTTAGAAATGTCATAGATAAGAAAGATTTACAAAAAGAAACTATTAATATTGCTTGCTACTTTTGCCTTACTCTTGAGAATTGAGACAAAACATTTGTTACTGACTATCTGTGCTACCAGCATACACTTGACAAATGAATTCTTGCTTATTATCTTGTGTTTACTTGTTAGAGCTGAATACACAACTCTTGTCTTCAAGGTCCCAAACTTAAAATCATTTTATTATGGTGCTTTCACAGCAATGTATATGAAAAAACAATGCAATGTCATTATGCTCTGACTGGGTGCACAGAAGTATTTCAATGATAAGGTTTCTCTTGACTTTGCCTAGACTATAGTATGCTCAGATTTTTCATAGAAATAACTAAATGGGATACAGATTTCATTTCCTGAATCCTAGGATCACAGGATGATCAATTTAGAACTAGAAGGAACTATAGAGAACATCTACTATAAATTTCCTTATTTTACTCTTGGGGAAATTGAATCTAAAAAGGAGAAATGGTTTGCCTAAGATGGACAAGTAAAAAGGGGCAGAGTTTAGGATATGAATCTAACTCCTGAAACTCAAAATCCAGTACATTTTATACTTTCCAATATAATCTCCAGATGTAAGCTAACTTCCTTTTAAGCTAATTATATATCCAAGTATCACAATTGTTTCTCCTAAATGACATAAATTACTGTCTACTGGAATTTGTCTCTACTATTTTCTGTTATGTCTGAGAGAGCATTGTAGGGACTTCTAATCACTTCACATTAAAAACAATTTAAATCGTTGCTTTCATACTTCATTTCATGAATGAATTTATTTATTGAATAGATTTTCAAAATTCTGTCTTCTAACTTTACTTTCTAAATTGGAAATGCAAAATTTCAGGTGCTTCTATTGATTCTTCATCTTTATGGAAACATGTTTACAAATTAAAAATAAAACAAAAAAATCTAACTTCTTTTGAGTTATATGGAAGCAGTTTACTCTAGATGTGTTTCTGTCACCCAAAGAACATTTTGCTGATTGGAAGAATGAGAACATTAACCATATTCCAATTATCTCTGATATTCTATTTTATCATATTTGTCTCTCTAAGTTATTGCTATAATTTTTTAAAGTTATATTTTTCATAGTATTTGGAAAGAATATCAATCTTCTTTTAGGATCTTTCTGATAATTCCTCCAAAGATGTTCTTCTTGCTAAAGGGGAAAGATGGAAAAAACAAAAGGAAATAAATCTTGGAAGTTCACAGAAGAAAATGCACTCCAAGACACTTAGATTTCTTTCTTTTTCTTTTTTTTTTATTATAGCTTTTTATTTACAAGTTATATGCATGGGTAATTTTACAGCATTGACAACTGCCAAACTTTTATTCCAATTTTTTCCCTCCTTCCCCCCACCCCCTCCCCTAGATGGCAGGATGACCAGTACATGTTAAATATATTGAAGTATAAACTAAATACAAAATAAGTTTACATGTCCAAATCGTTATTTTGCTGTACAAAAAGAATTGGGCTCTGAAATCATGTACAATTAGCCTGTGAAGGAAATGTAAAAAAAAAAAATGCAGGCAGGCAAAAATATAGGGATTGGGAATTCAATGTAATGGTTCTTAGTCATCTCCCAGAGCTCTTTCACTGGGTGTATCTGGTGCAGTTCATTACTGCTCCCTTGGAATTGATTTGGTTTATTTCATTGCTGAAGATGGCCAGGTCCATCAGAATTGATAATCATATAGTATTGTTCTTGAAGTATATAATGATCTCCTGGTCCTGCTCATTTCACTCAGCATGAGTTCATGTAAGTCTCTCCAAGCCTTTCTGAAGTCATCCTGTTGGTCATTTCTTACCGAACAATAATATTCCATAATATTCATATACCACAATTTATTCAGCCATTCTCCCATTGATGGGCATCCGCTCAGTTTCCAGTTTCTGGCCACTATGAAGAAGGCTGCCACAAACATTCTTGCACATACAGGTCCCTTTCCCTTCTTTAAGATCTCTTTGGGATATAAGCCTAATAGTAACACTGCTGGATCAAAGGGAATGCACAGTTTGATAACTTTTTGAGCATAGTTCCAAATTGCTCTCCAAAATGGCTGGATGACACTTAGATTTCTATAAAGTGAGACCATGACTTGGCCAGTATCTGTTAAAAGATGTTAGACATTATAATGGATATTTATTTTCATTTATCACAACTGAAATATTCAATAACAAAAACAAAATAGAAGAATGTTCCACTGCTGAACAAAAAGTGTTGGGGAAGGAAGCAATTATGGGTAATGTGTCTAAATAGAGAAGATTCTAAAATATAAAACTGTAACTATATCATTATGAGTAATGAAAAACAAATTAAAAAACAAAACAACTGAAGACACAGTCAATTTATATTCTACATTTTTATCAGTGACTCAGATGAAGGCCTAAATATCATACTTAAAATTTCCACTTTGATAGGCTAGCTGATATGTTAAGGATAGATCTAGGATCTAATAATTATTGGTAAAACTTAAGAAGATGAAATTTATAACTCAATATTTTAATGAATCCATTAGCCTCATTGTAATTTTTTTTTTAGTTTAAAGAAAAGAAAAAGAACTCCCTATCATTTAGAGATATTCCAAAATTCAATAGAAAGTTGTACCTTATTTCCCCACCTTCTCCTTAATAGAAATCTTCATGCAAAGGTTAGATGGTGTCTTGTCATGCATAATTTTTACTTTTTTTTTTTTTTTTTTTGCTATAGATTGGACTATAGCAATATTCTGAGTATCACATGTAACTTCTGATATGAGGTTATAAACTTAGAGTAGAATTAGACTGTTGATAGACAAATTTTATTCTAAGGAATCTGCACCATCCTTTAAGAATGTGGAGGGAGAGGAATATTATAAGCTTCAAACTGGTCAATCAACAAACATTTATTAAGGGCCTACTATATAGCAGACACTGTACTAAGTGCTAGTGATACAAATAAAGGCAAAATACAGTTCCTACTCTCAAGGAGTTTACAATCCAATAGAGTGACAACATGCAAATAAATATATAACAAGCAAGCTATATGTAGGATATATAGGGAATAATTAACAGAGGAAAGGCAGTAAAATTACTAGGGGTTGAGGAAGGCTTCTGTAAATGGTGGAATTTTATTTGAAGTTTAAAGGAAGCCAGAGAAGTCATATTAGAGGAGAGAAAGCAATACAGGCATGGGTAACAGCCAGAGAAAATGCCCAGTGCTGAGAGGGAGGGTCTTGTTTGAGGATGAGAAAGGAAGCTGTTGTAATTGGATCAAAGAGCTCATGAGTGATATAGTCAAATCTGTATCTAAAATTATTTGAGAACTACAAGGAGGATAGATTGAAATAGTAAATATTGAAAGCAAGGAGATGAGTTTAGAAGATTATTCCAACAGTCAAGAAAAGTGTTAATAAGGGCCCAAGCTAAGGTATCTGGGGGCCAAGTGGAGAGAAGATAATGGGATGCAAGAGATCTTGCCAAGATAGAGTTGGCTACTATTCTAAATAGGTAAACAAAATGAAAGTGAGCCAAAGATAATCATAAATAAGGAAACCTGATAAGTAGGAGGCGTATAGTCTTATCAACAAAAGTTTGTAATGTTGTAGGAAGGGTTGGTCACTATGTTTTAGGACTGATAAAAATGTTTCTAATTGTTAGGGTTGTGAAAATTTATGTAACAGGGTTTGTTTCCACTTTTCCCCCTCTTTAACATTTCTCAACTTGAAGTTTTAAAAGTTTAAATATGGAGATAGATGAAGAGCTAAGTAGATAATAGATAGACAGAATATTTGTTAAGCCCTTACTCTGTGCTAGGCACTATGCTAATTCACCAGAGAAATAATGTATATCTAAAGAGATAGAAAACAAATAGACCTTATTATAAGAAATAGGTGATCAAAATAAAAATCAGTAATTATCTACAGATATGCTTACTTTTCCATTTATGCAAAAGGTTTATGAGGGCACCCTTGATGAATATGTAAGAAGTGCTTTTGATACTAAAAATTTGAAATGTAATCATAAGGAAAAAGATAATTATGAATATTATTTTAATGTAAGAAAAAGGTTTGTTGCTATATCTAATTTGTATGAGTGTGTGTTTATTGTCTGTCTATACGTATGTATGACTGTGTGTGTGTGTTTATGTATTGATATTGAGAGGCAACATTCAAGTCAGGAAGTCAGAAAGGCAAGTTTGAATCCTGACTCTAACGCTTACTTCGAGTCTCAGTTTCCTCATCTGCAAAATGGAGGAAGGAAATTATTAATAATTCTTACCACACAAAGATATTGAAAGGTTCAAGGGGAATAATATATGCAGAGTACTTTATAAGCTGTTATTTTCTAGATGGTAGCTAGCTATGATAATCAATCACCATGATAGAGACAAATTTTATTAACTACTATTTTATTAGTATTCCACAAAAGGAAAATGCCTATTTCCCATGTCCTTTATGGTCATATTCAGGATGAACTGGGGCCCCAAAATTAATTGTTTAGGGAAATTCATGTTTTGAAAAAAAAAAGGAAGGAAAAGAGAAATATAATTAGGGGGGTCATACAGAATTACTCCAAAACGATTGTTCCTATGAGAAGAGGAAGAACGTAGTTCACAGGAAGGATGAGTCATGAAATCCCAGATCTGTTAGGGAAAAGGAACTTTTTACAAGGCAACAGTTCAAGAATCATTTTAAAATGACTAAAACAACATATTGCATCTTACAAATCCTCATTAAAGTATATGTAAATCTCAAGCTATTACCAAAAAATCTGGAACTTCTAGGTCAAAACTGTTCTTTTGAAACTGTCTGTCAGGGGCAGAAGTGAGCATGATTCCTGTTTTTTATGTAAATCCTTTTATCTCTATTTTGATTTTCTTATGATCCTATAATTGCTTATTTGTCTTTTTTGGGGGGGATCTTTCTTATTTCTTACTCTCTCATTTTGTTACTTGTATGGAATTTTAGAAAATAGATTCTCTTCATTTTCTTGGCATTTTTGTGAACAGCAAATAAACTCAGTCCTTACCAACAGCTTGGCTAAAGATAATTTTGTAATTGGCAAATGAAAATTGCAATAGCCATGTTATACTAATAAATTTTTAGTATTTTAATCAAGAATTGTGAGAGTTGACAAATTTAAATGAAGAAAATTGGACTAATATCTTGACATTGCAAGATAAGAGAGAAATAGATGTAAGAATGTAAAAAAAGTAGAGGTATTACAAGGCAAGAGAAAATTTAGCATTTATTTATTAAAAATTTTCCATTTTTATATACAAGGGAGGAACCATTATCAGTATTCAGTAAGTTTCCAAGAACTTGGATTTTAATATATATATATTCTAGAAGCACCTACTTGATTAGGTGTTTACACAGAATTATTTGGCCCTGAAATCTCTTGAAAATGGCCTTGTTAGAAGATGGAAAAGTTCCAAGAACAGTCTCAAGGTATTTTGGTTTTCAGTTTCCTGCTCTAGTTTGAACAGGATACATAGAGACTCACATTAATTGTTGTATTTGTTAATCCATTGTTTTTACTTTCTGCTTTATTTTTTTTCAAGACAAGATGTCTCATTCTTGGGTGATTATGGAGACAGCTTCTGATTTGAGAAGTCCTGATCCCTTTTATATTTTATAGTTCTTTTTCACCTGGAAATATTCTTTTAACACTCCATGATCTTTCCCTTATACTAAACTAGCAAACTGAAGTTTGCCATTGTTAAGAAACTAGAGGTTATATAGAGCTCAATATTTCATGTGAACATGCTAGTCATTTACACAACTATAAATGTGATATAGCTAGTCTTTTATTTATCTCCTTTTTGGAAAAAAACAACACTTACTGCTGCTGATCGAGATAGAGCTAAATCTATGCTGATTT
Source organism: Antechinus flavipes (assembly GCF_016432865.1). NCBI lineage: Eukaryota > Metazoa > Chordata > Mammalia > Dasyuromorphia > Dasyuridae > Antechinus > Antechinus flavipes. The sequence continues at coordinate 302,554,544 of NC_067401.1, read as the reverse complement.
TCCTTCCCAGTGCAGTATATCTATAAACATCACAAACATTTTGCAATTGTTCCTCATAATACTCTTGTTATGTAGATAAGAAGTAATATCACTTCCATTTCCAAGATAGAAAATGAAAATGAAATGAAGTAACTTTCCTGAAATCCTGTTTTCAGAGTTCTAATACATCTAGCAATGATTACTACTTAACTACCCAAACATTGTTTACTGCCCCTTTCCAATGAGTTTTCTCAGAATATACTTGGATTTCTAATGGAGGAAGTATAAGCCCTGATGCTAAACCATAATATCTGCCCAGTACAATGAGATTGGAGTGCTTGATTTCTAAAGTCTCAAATGGTAATATAAGCACACTTGAGAGCAGAATGGTTCTGGATCAGTAAGAAATCTTATTTACCTTTCATAACATAAAGAAGCTGGGTGAGAAATATCCCCTTCTTGTTCCAGTCACCAAAGGAGATAAGGTTTGAGAAAGGATGAAAACTTTGTTCTACAAAATATTAGGCAATTTTCTCACATCTAATCCTAGCAGGTGCTGAGCCACAGTTGCTTGCTTTATTCCAGAGGTTTATACATTGCCAGCTAATTGTTTTTCAAACAATAGATGACACAGAGCATGGGAAACTAAGTGAATATATATTCCCTGCTTGTGTCCGGATAAACACGTAGGTTCCTGCTGGGAAGATGTGATGGGTAAAGCACTGTCAATGCCTATAGGAAGAAATATTCCCAGGTATTTTAACATACGGAAACTTAAGCTAATTTGGGAAATATGTCTGGTTATATTGAAAAATATTTTATATTTTCTACCACAGAGGAAAAAACAACTGATTTAGATTACAGATATAGAGACAAAGGTGTAGAATTGCCAAATCTTCAACAAAGGAACCAACTTGACATCTATTTTCAATTTTTTCAATTTAAAAGGACTAAACCTTCTAAGGTGTTTTATTTTAAAAACACATATCATTTGTTTTAAATAAATATATCTTTTTTGTTTTGAAACACATTTTTAAACATAAAAAATTGCCATTTTTTAAAAATTAGGGTTTTTAAAAGTTTTATGTAGTATTTGTTGTCCGAGTACAATAGAATAAATGCTTTGTTCCTTAGAACAGAAAGAACTGTGGATAAGATTGTTAAGTTATGGCAATTAGAGAATGTTATTGAAGAGTTCACCACACAGTAAGACTAGACAAAAGCACAAAATTTTAAAATCCCAAACATTATAAGCTTCTTATTTTATTATTCCTTTATTCTTTGGGGGGGGGGGGAAGATAAAGAAAAATTAAAACTCCAAGCCATGTCTATGACATCATTACAACATGCAGTGGTATGTTAGCAAATGTATAACATTGGGCACTTCAGGAGAAAAATAATATTATATGTATACCTAACACATTTTTAAGTTTAATCTTCATTAGCTGTGTTATTAACCTTATATGTTTTCTTTTACTATTAGAATGTGAGTTCCTTGAGGGTAGGAACTGTTTTGCTTCTATTTTGTTTTTCTGACCAGTGCTACCATACTGCTGAACACATAGGTGTTGTTGATCCTTTGTTTTTGAAAGATGGTCACGAACATCACAATTTTGGGGTCAGGATACAGTGTGTTTGGCTATGGGTGATCATTCCAACATGAGTTCAGAAGGCACTACCAAAAGTTGGGCACAAGTATTCCATTAGAACATTTGGAATGGAGATATCTCTGAATTTGCATGCTTACATTTCCTTTGTGCTACTGTGATACTGCTTTGCTCATAGAGCACAATGCCTTCTTTAATGTAAGAATGCCATATTGAACATGTCTGTGTTAGTGTGTCCTTTATCTCACAGTGCATATTAAAGTTCTTTAGAGAGCTATTAAGAGTGTCCTGGTAACCACTTCTGACCTCTAACTGAGTGCTTACCTTGTGAAAGTTCTTGCTAAAATAGTCTTTTATGTAAGTATGTGTCTGGCATTTGGTCTACTTGGCCAAGTCATCGTGTTCTCTGTAGTAGAATTTGAGTGCTAGGCAGTTCTGATTGAGAGTAGACCTCAATGTCCAGTATCTTATCTTACCAAGTAATCTCCAGAATCTTCCTAAAACAATTCAAATGGAAGTCACTGGACACATAGTAGGTACTTACTAGAAGTTTATTTTCTTTTTTCTTGTTTGCTTGATTGATTGAAGGCCCAAGAAAATCTGTAATGAATTCTCATTCTCTCAGTCTTTGCCTCCCTTTTTTCTTAAAAAAGAAACAAAAATCCTTAAGTGAAAATATTGTTTTCAGTGACTTTTTATTATCTACCAAATGAAATACCATTAAGTCCTCATCCTAGAATTTATATCTATATTATTTATTTCCACTTTCCATTATTTTCACTTATAAAAATAAGATATATGTTCACATAATATAATGTCTCTTTTTATCTTGTCACTTTAGTCTCCATGTTTTTGTTCATGTTGTCCACAATGCATAGAATGGATGTCTAATACTCTACCTTCACGTATTGAAATACATCCCTCTCCCTTCAAAATCCAACTCAAGTGCTAGCTTATCCAGGAAGCCTTGATCCAAAACAACCAAAATATATTAGTGTCTACATTCAAGGGTCTCTGCTTGTATTATATTGAAAATACAAAGACAAAGGCTTAAACAGGCTCTACCCCCATGAAGCTTATTTTCTACATGTTGGCTCCACTATACCTGCTCTTCTGAATCAGTTTCCCTTAAAGGAGAAATTTGATGCAGCATAGAAATGTGGATATATCTGATGAGGGCATGAAACTATGTTCCCTTTTGAAATTAACATTCTGAAATTCTGTCCCCTTTGATTCTTGACACTCCCAGGCTCTGTGGAGTCTGTGAGAGAGAGAGTTTCTCAGATTGGGCCATTTCTAAGGCAAATCACCTCCATTGATAGCTGGATCTCCATTTAAATTCAGGCTGAAAAAACCTTTAAAGTAATTTCAATTGGGAGTCCCTAGTCTGATCAGTTCAAACTTCCCCTAGCCCCTGCCAAGATCGACTCATAAAATAAGTTTCTGCTCTTTGCAGAAAGGTCAAAAGTAGCATGCTCTGTCTCTTTGGTATAGCTACCAGGACCCTGTCTGCTGATAAGGCATTCTCTTCTCAATGCCAGCCTCCATTTCCCTAATAGAACTTTGCCACTGAGGAAGTCAGTCCTTGGCAAAGTTGACTTCTCATCCAACAATAAGCTTCCATTTTTGCCATCTAAAACTCTTTGGGTTGTGAATTCTTTCATGAAGGACCTCCTTCAACCAAAAGGGGATTTCCACAACTCTCTGGCTTCCACTAGAACCCCATCATATTCATAGCAGATTTTTTCTTTTAATAGTTTTGGCTTTATTCTCTTTTCTTTTCAAACAGAAAGCTATGAATTTTCAGATTTTAATAAATATTAATTTAAAACACATTTATTAGAAGAGACAACTGGGACATGTCCCTAACTATTCCAATCTGTAACACTTATTGAAAAGAGATAAATTTATACTAAAATCACAATTGTTTGCCAGTTAATTGGGAAATCAAAAGAGAAAAAGTGGATCTCATATTTTTTTCATCATCATCAATTTCATCAATTTTAATCCCTGGGGAAATTCAAATGATAATAAAATTATTATTGGAACTTTTCATCTCTCATGCCACAATTTGTTTGGAAGGAAAAGGGAAACCATAGTTTCCTGTATTATCTACTTAGAGAATCTTAACAGATTTCCCACCAACATGAGGAAGTAGAGAGGAAAACAAACTTCTCACTGTCTCTTCATTTGTTATTTAAACACAAATCTCAGTTATTCTAAGGAATGAGCAGCTTTTGGCCAAGGTCTTCCTCTTCTCATTGCCTTGGGTGAAGAGAGATTACAGTCACAATGAATAAATTAAATCCATTCTCAGATTAAAACATTGAGTAATGAGAGTTTTTAAGATGACAAGTTTTAAATGTAGATTAAATTCCCTTGAGGAAAAAAAATAATTCTATGGAATTAAGTCTATGGATAACTATCTGTACACTTCAGTGTGTTAAAGAGAAATTTTAGCAAAAAAGTATCTGAGAAGATAAATGAAGAATTTTTCAGGAGTTGAAACTACAAAACTTAAAAATTTCATGAATCAATAGGTTTTTTTTTTCTCTTTTGGATCATTTAAGTTCTGTGAGGTTAGGGACTTTTTTATATGTCTCTAAATATGTACCCAAACCTTAGCATAATGTCTAATGACTAGCGAGTGCTTAAAATTTTTTCATTAGTGGATTGACCCTTCTAGTAATTATTTCCACCCTTGTTTGTTTGTTTGTTTGTTTTTGTTGCTACCATCCTTAATGTCTTTCTGCTTCTCTGGATCTTCCTTCTCTAAATCCTCTTCAGCATCTTATTTCCTAAATGTGATTGTTTCTCCATAGTTCTATCCATGACCCCTTTATTTTTTATATCCTTATTGATAAATAAACATATATTAATCATCTACTCCAATCTCAAAGTTCTTTTAAACTGCTAGATAGATCTCCTTGGCTGTTCTATAAATGTTTCCAAGAGATTAAGTGAAAAGAACATTGAATTTGGAATCTAAGGGTTTGGGTTCAAATAACACCTCATATTTTCTTCCATGATCAACTCATTTACTCTCCCCAAAGCTAAATTTTTAATCTATAAAGTAGAGAATCTGATGATCTCTAAAATACATGCTAGATTTGGATCTTTGGATAATTTGAATTCATAGGTCCTTTTCATTTTTTTATTATCTCTTTGGGATACAGAACTAGTAATGGTATTGCTGTATTAAAGGGTATATACAATTTGGTTGCCTTTGGATATAGTTCCAAATTACTCTCCAGAATGAATGGATAAGTTCACAATTCCACTGCCTGCATTAGTATCTCAGTTTTCCTACATTTTCCCAACATTTATAATTTTCCTTTTCTGTCATAGTAACCAATTTGATAGATGTAAGATGGTGTCTCATAGTTGTTTTTATTTTCATTTCTAAAGTCAATTAGAGTACTTCTCTAAATTATGTACCCATTTTTACTTTATTTTGATATATGTAGTGAGATGTTGGAATATATCTTAGTTGTGTCCTATTGTCTCCAGTTTTTCCAACATTTTTTGTCAGGTAATTAATTCTTATCACAAAGGTTGACATTTTTGAGTTTATTAAGCACATGATTAGTATGATAATTTAGTAAGGTGTCTATATGTAATCTATTCTTCTTTAATTATTTGGATGCTATACCACTTGGTGTATATGTTTTTAGTATTGATATTGCTTTGTTGTCTAGCAAGATGTAATTTTTTCATTACCTCTCTTAGGTCATTTTTGCTTTTGCTTTGACTGAGATCAGGATTGTGAACTCCACCTATTTTTTTTAACTTCAGTTGAAGCATAATTGATTCTGCTCCAGCCTCTTATCTAACTCTTGTGTGTCTCTCTGCTTCAAGTATTTCTTGTAAGCATCATATTGCCGGATTCTGATTTTTGATCTACTTTTTCTGTTTCTATTTTATAGAATAGTTCATCCCATTCATATTCAAAATTATGATTACTGTATATTTCCCTCCATCCCATTTTTTCTGTTTATCTTCTTTCCATCTTGTTGGAATCCTTACAAAGTGTAAAATCATTAGAGTTGATAGAGACAATAATTATCTAAGTTAGCATGGTACTTAGCAAATCCTCTAGCTCACTAATGTATTTAAGTACTCATTGGAGTTCACATTTTTGGAGATTCACAAGTCAGTATTCAGTATGACATTCACAAGTCAGAAACCCATAATCCCACTCTCAAATCCCATAATCCCACTCTCTCAGAGGAGGGATCAACCTTTTACACTGAGCATAGATAGAGTTTCAGTGAGCCAGTCAGAGTCAGTTCACCAGAAGCCTTCTTTCGGAGGCAAGACAGATTCATTCCATCTTCCACCTTGGTGCTGGCTGGAGGCTGAAGGGAGCAGAGTCAAAGGACTAGCGGCAAGAGCTCTTACAATTGTCCTTTGCCTTTGCTTTCTTCAGCCTCCAGCCAGCACCAAGGTGGAAGTTGGAATGAATCTGTCTTGCCTCTGACAGAGGGCTTTTTTTCTGAACTGCCCCTGACTGGTTCACTGAAGCTCTATTTATGCTGGTGTAAAAGGTTGACTCCTCCTCTGAGGGAGAGATTAAGGGAGGTGTGAATTCACAAAGTTACAAAGTTAACTTTATGAATCTCCCATACTTGTGTACTCCAATGAGTAGTTAAATACTTCTTGCTTATATGAGCTCTCTAAAAGTGTGAACACAAGCATTGTATCAATTCCATTGAGTTAACACTAGGATTCTAACATCTCCCTTGAGTTATCACCTTGTTTCAAGTTGAGTTAACACTAGGATTCTAACACCATCACAAGTGTTTTGCTTCTGTCTACTGCCTCTCCCACTCTTCCCTCTCTTCTATCAGTTTTTCCCAACTCCTGCCTTTTACTTAATCTGCTTCCCTTCTACTTTCCTATGGGGTAAGATAGATTTCTATATTCAATGGAATATATGTTATTCCTTCTATGATTCAAGCGATATCTATAAACTACCTTCCCATCTTTCCTTCTACTGTATTAGGTTTTTTGGTGCCTCATCATGTGAAATAATTTACCTCTTTCTATGTTTCTGTTTCTTCTTTCTGTATCCAGTCTACTCCTCTTTCTCATCCTTTAATTATTTTTGTCATTCCCTCAGATTCATCTTATACACTTACCCACTGTCTATGTATATTCCTTCCAGCTGTACTGTTATTGGTACAATTTTTAAAAATTACAAGTATCATCTTCCCATATAAGAATGTATTGGCTCCACTGTGTCCCTCATATTTTCTTTCCCCATTTTCCCTTTTAAGAGTTCTTTTGAGTTTTATATTGGTGAAAAATTTCTTCATTCAGTTCTGATTTTCTCCTTATGAGAGTTTGAAATCTTTATTTTTTTATTGAATGACCATTTTTCTCTCTTAAAGAATCATATTTAATTTCACTGGGTAGGTGATTTTTGGTTTTAGCATTGTTCCTCGCTTTCCATAATATCATGTTCTATGACCTCTGATCCATTAATGTTGCAGCTTCTATGTCCTGAATAACACTAATTGGTTCCTCCATAGTTCAATTGCTTCTTTTTGATTACTTGCAGTATTTTTACCTTGAAATTTTACCTTCTGAAATTTGGCTATAATGTTTCTTGGAGTTTTTCATTCTTCCCAAGAGATTTTTCATCTCTTCCCAAAAGATCTTTGGATCTCTTTTTTGAAGTGATTAGGGGATTCTTTCAATGCCTATCCTACCCCCTGGTTCCAGGATTTCATTGAAAGATGGCTTTTGATTACAGGATTGCTTTTTATTGATTACTGGCTTTTACTTTTACTGTTGGCTTTTGTCTGTGAGGTTCAGAAGCTCCTGTCAGTTTGTAAGGTGGGGCTGTCTTGTTTAATCTTCCAAGTTTCTTGGGCTTAAATATTCCCCCTGGTTTTCTTTCTTTTTTTTTTTTTTTTTTTTGCTGCTTCTGCTGTTTCAGAATTTGTTTTGAAGTACTATTTTATGGAGAGTTATGATGCTTTATTATTTACTCCACCATCTTGACTCCTAGAAATTCAACCCAAATCCTTGCTATATATTTCACTATGTAATGTTGATTTAATATGTTGAAGCAGGAAAACACTGAATTTAGAAACAAAGGCATCTGGGCATAATCTTAGACAATTCATTTAAACTCTTAGCCTCAATTCCCTAATCTATAAAATAAGAGATTTTGGTTATTATAATCTTTAAGGTTGTTTCCCAACTTTAAATCATCAATCCTGTAAACCTGTAGTACATAATAAGCAGCAAAAATGGCAAGGTGTAATTAATAGTGATATAGTTATATCTTAATCCTAAATTCTAAATGTTCTTGGTTCACACCTCAAAAATAATGCAACTAAAATATAGAAGATATTGTATTAGTTTTGAGATACTTTTTTTCACTTAAATAATAATGTAAATGAATAAATTTAATTCAATTAAACAAATATTTATTAAATTTCTATTATGTTCTCTTATTTTATGCTAGGAGATATCAAAGATTAAAAAAAAATCACAATCTTGATGTCAAGAAATTTATGATCCAACATGGAGGACATGATATGTCCAAAACTGAGAGCATGGAAAAGGATATAGGAAGAATAAAGGAGAGAGTAAGACAAAGTAGCCCAGTAAAATTTAAGAATACAAGGCTCAGTTTCAGCTTGGGAATTGAGAATACATACCACAATGGCTATAGAGGAATAATGAAAAGGATTCACATCTGTGCAATCATGTAAAGTGCAAGTATGACAATTTCAGAAATGAAATTAGAGACTAATAGCTGTTAGGTCCTGTTTGTTGGGTCCTACAAAGGCAATCTGAGAGTGAGGCACTGGAGTAGGAGATTTAATGATTTTCCAGACAATGCAGAAAACACACAGGAAGCAGACATGAACTGCTTCCAGAGGTTGATGGGAAAGTATGTGAACACAGAATTATAAAAGTGACATGTATCTAGGTCAGTAGGTGGGCTTATAATTTTCAGTCATGAGGAAATAAGTATTGGCAACTCAAACTAGGGAAAGAAGAATACAGAGAAATGGCAATGACTGAAACCATAAAAGGAATTTAAAGTTAATCCATTTGGAGCCATCTGTCTTGCATTTTCCTTATTCATTCTGTTGGATGTTGCAGCTTCATTCCATTCATAAGAGGCAGCACAAAAGGGGTTTTATACAATTTAATTGTAATTTTTCAAAAATGTTCACCAAAAGTTTAGCAGAAGTCCATTTTTTTGCTGAGTTTAGCTTAAATTATTTTGAGGTTGACCCACTCTCTTCCTTAAATAGGAAAGTTATGTGGAAAGAATTAAATGTAAATAGAAGTCTTTGAGGTTCATTAGACTATAAACGCTTTATATATTTCAGTACCTCAAAGATCTATAATTTTATGAACATGGGTAGTTCCTTCACCAAACAAAAATTGTCACCCTTCTAGGATTTAGGAGATGATCTTAGAAAATTGTTGTTATAATTAACTGTGCAGTTCACTTGATGATGAGCTTCAATTTTACTTAAAAGTAGAAGACTACGTAGAAATGTACATATATATGTATGTATATATATATACATACTTTTTCTGATAGCACAAAACTATTATATATATGTATATATATATACATATATATACATATATATATAATAGTTTTGTGCTATCAGAAAAAGTAGCTAATTCAAAGAATCATTCAATATTAAAATTAAAAATGACTTTAAAGGTTTTTTTTTTCCTAATCCAACCTCTTCATTTTATGGAGAGTAATCAGAAAAATGGTATGATTTGTCTAATTTAAATTGAAAATTAGTTAAATACCGTATATCACCTTGTTTCTATATTGTTAGTTATTATATGTAAAATACTCAATATTAATTTGCTACTGTGCTTACTAGTTTTAATCGAGTGTTGTTATATTATGTGGCTAGGAGACAGAAAATGAATATACAGATGATGATGCAAGCATAGTGCTTAGCACACAGTATTCATTTAATATTTTATTTATTTATTTATTCATTCAGAGAAACTGACAAATACACACATTTCTCACTTAGAAGTTAATAATCTAAGTGAGAATTAAGATTTCTTTACAATAGAAAGAGAAGCAAATGTAGAAATAAAAAGATTAAGTTTAAATCCTCATTCAGATTTAATTAATGCAGGATCCTGAGTAAATCAATTGATTTCATTGTACCTTAGTTTGGACTAGATCATCTCTGAGATCCCTTCTAGCTCTGAATCCATGATTCTTTGAATTTCATGTCATAGGTTATCTCTACACAAGCATCAAATAAAGTATTAAGTTGGTTATTTATTTAAAAGACACTTAATGAGAATTTATCCTGTTTAAGTCTTTGGTAGTTAGGTAGTGTAGTAGGTAGAACACTGGAATTAGAGTAAGTAAAATTCTTATTGTTTTTCAATTGTTTTCAATCATGTCAAACTCTCTATTAAGCCCTTTGAGGTATTCTTAGCAAATATACTAGAGTGCTTTGCCATTTCCTTCTCCTGCTCATTTTACAGAAGAAGAAATTAAGGCAAAAAAAAAAGTGACTTGCCCAGGATCACATAGCTCAGCAGTGTCAGAGGCCAGAAGACTAATCCAGTATCACACCTAGTAAGTGTTTTAGACCAGATTTGAACACAGGGATATGAATCTTTCTTATTCCAAATATATTACTTTATCTACTGTGCTATGTAGCTATCTCAAATCAGCAAAAGCCCAAATTCAAATCTAGCCTTATAAGTTTACTGTTTGTTCCTTGCTAAGTCATTTATCCTTTTCAGCTTCAGGTTCCTCAATTGTACTACATAGGATTGCTATAGGGACCAAAAGAGAGAACATATATAAAATGTTTACAAACTTTAAAGTGCTATATAAATTGTATTTAGTAGTAGTAATAGTAATACTAGCACTGGTGGTGGTAATACTAGCAGCAGTAGTGGTGGTAGTAGTAGTAATAGTATAATTGTATTAGTATTTCTCTGAGTTACACGGAGATGAATAAGACATTATCCATGATGTCAGGGAGCTCCCAATCTAGAAGAAAATCTAAATTTTGTACAAATATTATTGTGATAAGAAAGTAACATGTTATAATTGTCAGAAGAAAATACAAATAAAGCTTAAAGACAGGAAGATTAACGAAGTTTTCCTGAAGGAAACAATATTATTTGAATCTTAAAATATAGATAGGTTTCCTACGAACAGAAATATGGTGAAGGAATCTTTTAAGGAAAGGGAATAGCCTAAGGAAAACCAGAAATCACAGGAAAAAATGAAGTGCAAGTTTCATGAAGGAGTATTTTAGTTTGAAGGGAAGCCAGGTGTATAGAAGACTGAACTTGGAATCAGGAAGACATCCTCATGAGTTTAAGTATGGTCTCAGACATTAATTGTATGATTCTGAGATAGTTGCTTAGCTCTGTTTCAATTTCTCATTTACAAAATGGTCTGGATTTTTTTTTTTTATTGTCAAGAAAACTTCCAAAATGGGTCATGAATTGTTGAACAGATTTGAACAAATATTTTGTTTGAGTGGGACATAGAATATATGTTGTGGATAGCTGCAGTTGGGAGTGAAGAATAAAGCTAATATGCCAAAAAGCAAACCTCACATCTAAGCAAAACACAAGATCTCAGTGAACCAGAAGGTTATAGTGTAGATTTTTAAAAGTATCAATAATGATAAATCAATGGGTCTCATATTTGAAGGTGACAAAACCTTCATAGATAGTAATAATAGTGAATGTTTTAAATAATATAAGCTTATTTAATGATTTCAATATCTATCTCATTTTAATTTCATGTTAGTTCCCATTTTGCAGATGAGAAAACCAAGGGCCAAAGATAATACACGATGTATTTAAGTTATCAAAACGAAACACAACTGTGATTCAAAGTAGCTATGGCTTCAAATCAAAGGCTCTACCCTTTGGTCTAAGTGATGACCTTGGTGGTTACCTTCATTATTGTATTAAAGAGTTTGAACATTAGGCAATGAAAAACTACTGAAGAATTTGCAGCAGTAGAGTAGAATGAGCAAAACTATATTTGGATTGTAAGGGGAGAGAAGAGAGTAAAGAGAAAGAACCCTAGGGAAGATATCAAAATAATTCTGAAGAGATGTAATGAGATTCTGAAGTAAGAAAAAGGAAATAAGAAAAGTTGAAATTGTAAAAAGAGAAAAAAATAAAGCCTAACAACAGAATTGTAGATGTTGCCTACATCTACCCTTTGTGGGAAAAGAAACCAAAGTAAATTGGTAAAGAAGAAGAAGAAAAAATTAAAGATTAAATCATTGAACTTAAATAATTAACAAATTAAAGATGAAAGAACCAGCATGACCTCAAGAGAGATAAAGGAGAGAAGAGAATCAAGAAGAAAAGGATGATCATCAATAGCAAGTGATGCAGAGGTCAAGGAAAGTATAAAGTGAGAGAGGGCCACTGACTTTGAAATTAAGAGCTCATTGCTTTAAAAGAAAAATTTAACAAGTTTTTGTGAATGTTAGCTAAGCTAAAAATGTGAATAGACTATGAGGGAGTAAAGGAATCAATCAAAAAATAGAGCTAAATCAGATCATTTAGATTCCCCAACTTTTTAAGCTCAACTATTAAGATTCCTTGTTAATCCCAGAGAAAGGACTGAGGGAACTGAGTGTGGATTAGAAAATGATATTTTCTTTTTTTGGTGTTTGCTTGCATTTTGTTTTCTTTTTCATTTTTCCCTTTTTGATCGTATTTTTCTTATACAACAAGATAATTAAATCCAATATACGTATATTGGATTTAATATATATTTTTAAGACCTTTAACAGATATTGGATTACTTATCATCTAGGGGAGGGGTGGGAGAAGGGAGGAAATTTTGGAACACCAGGTTTTGCAAGGGCCAATGCTGAAAAATTATCCATGAATATTTTTGAAAATAAAAAGCTTTAATAAAAAAATAAAAAGCTAAAAACTAAAAATTAAAAAAGATTACTTGTTAATACAATCTAAATTTCTTGAAAACAGTCCCATCTGTATCTTGTTAGATGTTGGCTAGAGATATTTCTTATATGCTGCAGTTGTGAATAGATTACTGTACTTAAAAATCAGGAAATTTTGGTCTTAAATCATGTCTTTCCCTTATACTAGTATTACCAGAGGCAAGTAATTTTAATTTCTCTGAGTTTGTGTTCCTGAATGGAGTTAAAACCTATTTAATAAACCTGCCTCTCAGTGTTGTAGTGAGACAAAAATGAAGGTACTGTAAGTAACGTACTTTGTGAATTTTATAGAGCTAAATAAATATTCTCCATTAAAAATTTAAAGTAGAAAATATCTAATTAGTAAAATAAGGACAAAAGTATAAACCAAAAGTGCAAATCAAAATGATATCTTTCAGGTACACATCAGAGAAACTAGGAAAAAAAAAAAAACAGTTGTTGAGGCTCCTAAAATGGAAACAGGTAGAAAAGAACTTCTTTAACAAAGTTGCTTTTTAACATAAGATTCAAAATACAAATTGTTGATCACATGAAGAAATTTGTGATAGAAATGCTGCATTTTTTTTAAAAATTAAAGAATTTATCTTTGCTCATTTAAAGTATAATGACCAGAGGAAATTGTTGAAAATTGGGGAAATTGTCTTAGATTTGGAATTAAAGGACCTGAGTTCAGAAGCCACATCCACTCTTACCAAATCTGTCCATTATTTTAATTTTTAATCCCTATAAGCCTTGATATTTTTATGTGTGAAAAGAGAGCATTTAATTAAATTATCTCTGTGTTCCCTTCCAGTTTGGTTCTCTATAATCCAGTGAAAACCATGGGCAATCTCAAAATGATTATTAAACTATTTATTTTCCCATAGATAGCATGTGGTTGTGAATCATGGAATCTCAAAAGAAAAAATAAATCTAAATTGCAAGTAATTCAAAGAATTCTTTCTTGTTAAGTTTAAGAAGACTGTAACATATATACACATGGAGAGACCAAAAAAACCTACATAAATAATAAATTTTCCCATGATCTATAAATTTTTTTCTGAGCCTCTTGACCAGTGCAGATTACAACCTTAGTAGATACATCCTAGGTAGTTTCCTGAGGCACATATATGTTAAATGACATGCCCAGATCATATAATTGGCAAGTGATGGAGGTAGGATCTGAACTCTATGACTTGCTGCCTTAAAAAAAAAAAAGACAAAAACAACCAAACAAAAACATATTTATGAAAGGTATGATCAAAAAGAAGGCAAATTGGATATATAGTAAAACAAAAACAAAAAAAGAAAAAGAAAGAGAAGACATCTAGACAACCTGAGCAATGAAATGATATCTATATAATGGTGAAAAAAAAATTAGCATTGCCTTGCATAGATTCCCTACTGAAGATCTATGAGAAGACATAGGCAAAAATCGAAAAGGATTTAAAGACATTTTTGGATCATATTCCTCACCAATCAACAGATGATAAATTAATGAGCTTATAGATCCATTGATATTTAAGAAAATGGAAATATTTTGAAAGAAAAACAAAGAAAATAAAGAAAATAAAAGATGCTTATATTTTAAGTGATTTTTAAAGCCTAAAGGAATGTATATACAACAATATATCATTCTTTATATTTAAGCTTATTTCTAATCATGTCTCAAATTAGCAAGCTTAATGTGAATTGTTAACACTCAAATTATTTGCCACTTTTTTTTACATTAAAATTGATTGATTGACTGAAAATAACAAAGGAAAAGAGTAGTAGTAGAAAGCAACTGGATTGGAAGTTAGAGGTAACCAGTTCTTTTTGAGGAGGCTTTACTAGTTGTGTGATTTGCATATGTGTAAAATAAACTTTGTTTCTTCACTCATAAAACATGACAGAACAAACAATTTCTGACATCTTTTTCTAGCTTTAGCATTCTGTAACAGATGCTACACTCCACATAGATCTACAAAAGTAATAGTATAGATATTTGCCATACATAAACTTCATTGATTGAAAAAATTAAATGTGACTACAAAAACTTCTGCTACTTCTGCCCCCATCTTTCTTTGAGTGGTGATGATAATGAAATGATTTACCTGGAAGATCTATATGTCTAAATAATTATGCAATTAAATAAGCATTAATCTTATTTACATGAGTGAGAAGAGGAGCATTATATTAGCATTTATCCTTTCAAAAGGACCAACTTAAAAAAAATCAGAATTGCAGAACTAACATTCTGAGAATATATAGTTTATTCCTAGAGACAGGAAAAAAAAAAAACTTTACCAACAATGCTCAAACATCACTTTAAAAATAAACAAATAAATATATATTTATATGTTTGTTCATATCTTGAAGGAAGAAAAAAGGCATAGAGAAAGTTGAAGGAACAAAAGATTTGCTTCAAGAGATGGGTCAGTAGGGGGTAAAAGGAAGAGCCATACAAATGCTACCTTCAAACTTTAAGGGGTTAGTATATTAAAGAGATTAGATTTCTTTTTGGCTTTAGGTGAGGAATTAGAATTAACAAGTACAAACTATAGGGAGTGATTTCAGGAGTAGTATTCCAAGGACATTTTAGAAAGGATTCAAGTTTCACATAAAGATTGGATTAAATCATCTGGGACATCTTTTCAACTCCGAATCTGTGATACAATTAAAAAAGATTTCATGTTGGTCCTGATAGGGTCACCTAAATAAACCATCCTTATGCTATTATTGCTGGGTTATCTATATCAAATGCAAATTTGTACCAGTTAAGCACCTCTTTGACTCTGAAATATTAACATTTCACATATTTAAACTTGAGACCTGAGTTGCTTGAATTTTTAGAAATTTATTTTATTCCAAACTTAACAAACAAAAATCATTTTTTATATTTTATGTATTTATATATACATATATGTTTATATATATATACATATATTTATATATACATACACACACACACACACACACACAACCAAGCTTTCTTCATTTTGCTTACTCTTTTTGTTATTCTTGATTAGTGTGAAAAAGGACTACAAGTCCTTTAAATCCTCTTCAATTCTGCCTTATGTTCTCTCATAGATCTTTCTTAGGGGATTTATGCAAGACAAAGGAGTACTTCAGCTTACTCTTTCAATATGTTCTAGATATCATTTCATCACTCAGGTTGTCTATCTGTCACATCTTTTTTTTTTCCACTTAATACTTAATTTGCCTTTTTTGATCATACATTTCATGGATGTTATGTTTTATTTCTTATATACATAAACTTATCATCTATATAAATTTAAGAAATAAAAGGCATTTCCATAATATAGTAGAATGGGGGGGGAAAGATGATTGTACATGAAATAACTTTCTATTCCTTTCAAATATATAATAAAATTATTATGTAATTTTTCCTCTTCCCTCACCCCTCTGCCCTAGAGATGGCTACCATTAGATATAAATTGTGTGTGTGTGTGTGTGTGTGTGTGTGTGTGTGTGTGTGTATAAATATATACATACATATGTATATTCTTTCTCTGGATGCAGATAGCACCTTCCTTTATGGGTCCTTTTTAATAATTTGGGTACTAAGCCAAAATGACTTAGTCACTCAAATTTGTTCTTAAAACAATAGGGCTATTACTTTATATTGTATCCATGCAGGACAGAAAATGAGCTACTGCAGTAGGATCCCCTGTGTAGACAAAAGAGATACTGAGATCATTCTAAGGAAATACCCTTTTCCAATAAGATTTACTGACAGACTGGAATGATATTCATTCTTTCAAGATAATATTAGATACTTGTACTTTTCCTTAACTGAAAAATATTATAAATAATATTAATTTAATTAATTTAAATAATTGTTAGTTATATGTTAATTATTTAATTAATTTAATTAATATTTTGTGGGCTAGAGCTGAAAAAAAAACTTATAGCAATTTTATTTTCCATAAGGATTTACATCAAATCATAAATATAATTTTTCTTTTTTCTTTTTTTTCTGCTCTACTGTTTCTCTTAGTGGATACATGGAATAACAGGTAGAAATGTGTAGCCAAGAGTTAAAGGAAATCTAGTATGTATTTTTTCCACTTAAAGTCCTATTCTTCTCAAAGAAGTATTGAAGGTGAGTAAATAATTTTACAGACCATTTCACTCTTAAAGAAGGATTTTGTGGGCTTGTGAAGTCTAAATGCTATTATATAAGAGGGTCTACTGTGTATGAATTTACTAGCATTTAGAAATGGCATTTTCTATAGTTCATGCCCCCATCTGGAGCTAATCATTGGTAGCTAACTGATATCTGATCACCTGGAAAAATCGGGTATTTATTCAAAGTCAATAGGGAACAAACCATTTTTGTTATTCTCAGGGTGGTCATTTAGTTTGTTAGGATTGATGGTACCATGCATTTTTCATGGATCAGAGAGAATCTGGATGATTGTGGGGTGACAAGAAGACGCTTTAATTTTTCAGGAGTATATTATATAGAGAATTGATGACACAGATTGTGAGAGATCTTGTGATACATGGAAATAATAGGGGACATTTAGACATAAAGTGACTTAGACATAATTTAAAGTAGATATGGTAGATCAACACATGCTATGTTCATTCACTTTTTTTTTCTTTTTTCTCATGGCTTTTCCCTGTTCCATTTTTTTCTCCCAATATGGTTCCTATGGAAACTTTAAAAAAAAAAAAGAATACATGTATCAACCCCCTAAAAATGTCATTTTACATGTAGCTGGGAAAAATAATTTTTTTAAAATTAGATTAAAAAATAAAAAAAAAATTAGACACAAAAGACTTGAGGGAAGGGATTTTCCTGACTTAGTATCCCTATCTCTGTGAAATTATTTTGTATTTGCTTTTTGTACATTTTGCATTTATTTCCCTATATCTATCTTTGCTTTTGTATCCTACCTCCATCCAGCAACCAGTAGGATATTAGCATTTGAAAGCAGTGATGGCCTTATTTTTGGATTTTATTTCAAGAAGCTGATACCTAATACAGTGCTTGGTATGCAGTAGATGTTAAATAATTTCCTTTTTGTTTAATAGATATGATCCTTTTCTTAAAAATTTGCAAGTTTGGTACATTGAAATGGAATTCAGATATTTTGCTTGATCACAAGTAGATGGAGTTAGAGACAATGGGTTGCACAGAAATAGATTTAAGCATGATAGGAGGAAAAAGCTCTCAATAATAATAACTATCCTAAAGAGGTAAATAAATGGTATAGTAGATAGATTGCTGAACCTGAAGTTAGAAAAATTTGAGGTCAAATCCAGCCTTGGACACTTACCAGCTTTGGTTACTTTAGGCAAGTCACTTTTGTTTGCCTCAGTTTTATCATCTTCAATATAGGCTATTAGTAGCATCTATCTTCCAGGATTGTGAGGACAAAATGAAATTATATTTATGTATCATTTTGTAAATCTTAAAGCACTATATAACATGATTATTAATATTTGTATTGTTAAGGTGATATAAGGGGCTTTATTTCCTGTCACTAGAAGCTAACATCAATGACTACTTTTCAGATGTGTTATAAAAAGGTTACTTGTTCAGATAGGAATTAGACTATTTGTTATGCAAGATTCCATCTGACTATCTTTGTGGTTTGTGATTCTAGATTAGACAAACTTGAGATTTCTCTTCTTTTAAATGCTTAATTAGCTTTCTAATAGTTCAGTCCCTGGGTTAACAGTCTTTAATTGGACAGGTAATATCTATTCTATTGCTTCTGCAGAAATGCCTATTGGGCATCTCAATTTGCTTTCATTTAGGAGATGGCTTAATAACTACAGAATATTAAAACATGTTTGGACCTTCCACACCTTAAATTCTTCATTTTCCATATGGAGAAACTGAGGACCAAAAAGATAAAAGGACTTGTCTCTGTTCATATTACTATTTAAGTCCAAGACCAGAACCAAAACCTAGTTTTCCTAATTGTTAGTTCTTTCTACTATAAAACATTGTTTCTAAAGCAGGGATTTTTAATATAGGGGACATGAATTTGTTTTCACTTTAATATTTTTAATAAGACCATTTCAACATCATTAGTTTCCTGTGAGTTTTGGAGGGGAGGTGGAAAGGTAATTGGGATTAGGCAACTTGCTCAGGGTCACACAGCTAGTAAGCATTAAGTGTCTAGGGCTGGATTTGAACTTAGGTCCTCTTGACTTTAGGGCCATTGTTCTCTACACTGTACTATCTAGCTGCCCCTATATCATGGATTTCTTTTGCAATGCTATGCATTTTTTCTTTCTTTCTTTCTTTTCTTTTCTTGTCAAAAAATTGCTCTAAGAAAGGGTCCATAGACTTCACCAGATTGTCATAGGAGGTCTATGACACAAATAAAGTTAAGAACCCCTACTGTAGTCATAAGGCAAAGAAGACTATTTTATTTTCTAAATTGAAATGAATTGCTGCCTGATTCAAGACCAACCTTCCAAAGTGATTGAGATTATGTATTTAAGTTAAACATAAATAGTAGTGTTAAAGAGAATTAGCCTCATTCATTATATATCACATTAATATGGTGAAAGGAGAGAAGTTGATATTTCTATTACTATTTTATAATTAATATTCTCAAGTATATATTTATTTATCACTGTTTTCCAATGATTCTGTGTGGTCACAAATCATGAAACACGATGAAGTTGGAAGAATCATAAGTAAAATTACAGAATTTCAGAATAGAAAGCAACCTCAAGTATTTCTTTTCTTTTTCTTTTTCTTTTTTTTTTTTTTTTGCTGAGGCAATTTGGGTTAAGTGACTTGCCCAGAGTCACACAGCTAGGAAATGTTAAGTGTCTGAGATCAGATTTGAACTCAGGTTCTCCTGACTTTAGGGCTGGTGCTCTATCCACTGCGTCACATAGCTGCCTTGTAACTTCAAGTTTTAAATAATTCAACATATCTGAAGAAAACAAAACAAAATATCTACAGCACATCCAATAAGCATCAATGCAGTCCTTTGTTCTAAGACCTTCAGTGAATAGGATGATCTAGTATCAAAAGCAGGAAAAGACCTAAAGTGCCATGGAGTCCCATCTTCTCATTTTACAGATAAAACAACTGAGGCCCAGAGAGTTAAGTGGCACATCAAAATTAATGGACATAGTAAAGTGATTCACAAATTCAGGGCTCTTTCCAAAGATACGCCATTACCCTACTGGTAGGTTTATAGCTATAACATATTACCATAGTGACATGAATATAAGAAATAGCATGAAGATAATCATGTATAGTTTGTAGGTCACAGTACCCCAAGCTCTGGGCTTACATGGACTGGAGTTAAATTTTAAGGGAAAGCCCTGTTAGGTCATTGAAACCCACACCTTAATTGTTGACAGGAGTGTCTGAAAACCTATTAGGTTGTTGTGAGATTTCCCTAGTCACATAAACATTCATCTAGGGTTAACTTTTACTCTCCTCACAAGGTACAAATAAGCATGTCTAAATATAAGAAGAGATGTATTTTAAAATCACAAAGAAGTTTCCCTGCCCTATAAATTATCAGTTATTTGGGAAAATCTCCTGATCAACTCCTTCTATTCATTCCAGTCTGTGTAAGCCAAGAGCTTGTGAGTAGGGACTTAGACCAGAAATTACACAGCTATGACTAAGAAAATTAATGCATGGTCATGTAACAAGAATAAGAAGCAAGAACATATGGATAACCCAAGTCCAATATAAATATCCCCCAAATATACTAAAAATTGGTGAAAAGCTACCAATAAAAGGGGAGGCTTATTCATGTAGGCTTTAACCAAAGGACAATGAGGTAATATAAAAAGGTTGTAATCAAAAACTGGAGGGAACCATGGTCACTCTGATAAAATCACAGATCCATGTAAGTAATCTAATTAAATAACTAATACCAAATAGACAAATCATGCCAAGATGAACTCCACAGCATTGTAGGGTCTAGCTTCTCATGGTAAATATAGGCTCTAAGGAATGTTGCTAATTCCAATAACCTGATAAAGAAGTTTAGTATTTTTGTGGAAGTGCTAGATTCAGAGGATCCAGCAGCAGGTTTTCCTCAACACTGAAACAATGGACTAAAAAACTGTTTTCTTCCACCCAGGGATTAAGTAGTTTCTTGGCAGTGGATTTTCTTCCAATAGATAATATTTTTATCCCCAATAGATATAGGTCATATTTCAGTAAGAGGCACTGGGGGACTTTGATCATTTAAAATATAGGGTAGGAAAACTTACAAACTTTGGGCAAGTTGTAGGTTGGGAATTCTTCCCTTCCTGGAATGGATTCAAACTTTTCTATCTCATTCCAACAGAAAGGTTTTTCTCCAGCTCACACATATGGAATGTCAAGAATGCAGGAGAACTAATTACCTCAGTCTGCCAAACTCAGAACCATGGTAATTTGCAGTTTCCTTAGGTCAATAAGGTAGGATTAATGTGACCCAAGGCAAAACAAATCTTAGGCTGTTTCTCTTTTATAATGTGCTTTCAGAAATTACATGGGCAAAACCTTTTCATGCCCAGAAAAACACACAAAAAAGAAATATACATCCACCCAAAGTCGACAGTCATTCTATTAAATGAGAAAAACTTATCTAAAATAGATACGTTGGTATAACAATGTGAAGAATCTTCTTGTTCGTAAGACATAAAAGAGCCAAAAGAGAATTAGTGCCATGAGGCACCAAGACTTAGTCTTTACTCAGTTTGTAAGCAAAACTGCTAACAACAAAGGTTAACAAACACTCTTATAAAACTCTGTAAAAATAACATAGATCAGAGACTTCCGGGGTAGAACCAAGATGGCAGAGTGAAGCTAGGAAGCTGCTCAAACTCTTCCAGTTTCCCTCAAGAAACACATAAAGTCAAGCCTCTGAATAGAGTCTGATAGAATGAAACCTTATATCTTAGAGAAGAACATTACATTTGGGAAATGGCTAAACAAGTTGTGGTATATGTAGTTAATGGTATATTATTGTTCTAATAAAAAATGATGAACAAACTGATTTTAGAAAGACCTGGAAAGATTTTCATAAACTAATACAGAGTGGAAAAAAAGAACCAGGAATTCATTGTACACAATAACATCAAGAATGTTTGATGAAAACTTTGAAACACTTAATTATTCTCAATGGTTCAGTAATCCAAAACAATCCCAATAGACTTTGGACAGAAAATACCATCTACATCCCAAAAAATCAGTAAGGAAACTGAATGTAAATCAACAAATGCTATGTTCATTTCTTTTTTTTTTTTTCTGTTTTTTTTTTTAATCTTTCCCATGGTATTTCCCTTTAACTGATTTTTCTCTCCCAACATAATTCATAAAGCAATGTGTACTAAAATGAATCAATTAAAAATAGAATAAAAATAACATAAATCATTATTTCTGTACACATTCTATTATTTTACTTGCAAATTGTTTTCATTTTTTCTTACTATGTCAAAATTAAAACAAAAATGAGTCATTAATATGGCTCCATTTTAATTTTTTTTTTAGAATATAAAAATGGTTTCCTCAAAGGCACCATATCTAGCCTCTGTTCTATCTCCAGCACTTAGCATAATTCCTGCTACATTATAGACATTAAATAAATGTTTACTGACTGAGTTAAAAATGTTAAAATACTAGATCCAGAAAATATTGTAATAGCAATAAATTTTTTTTTCTTAAAGTTTTTTTTTCTTCAAAACTTATATAGGGATAATTTTTCAACATTGACCCTTGCAAAACCTTGTGTCCCACATTTTCTCCTCCTTCTCCCTACCTCCACTTCTAGATGGCAAGCAATCCAATACACATTAAATGTTTTTAAAATGTATCAAAAACAATAAATTGAATGAAATTATAATAAAAGTCAAGGAAAGTAATATGGAAAAGAGGGACATTCTTTAAATGAAATAATAAAATGATGAAAAGATATCGCATGTCCCTTCTCCTCTTCCCCATCTCTTTGTGGAGGGCTATAACTAGGAAATTTTGCACTGAAGGGAAATAGCCCAAACTCCATCTGGGACAAGAATTTCAAATGCATTATCAATATAGGCAATATATCACATAAAAAAGACAGAAACATGTCCACAAGGCCACTAAACCTAATAAAGACAAAAAAGTCACATTTCAACTTCAAAATAACATAGCAATACTAAAGGTATTTGTAAAATACAGATATTTTATAATCCATATTTTGCAGTTAGGGAAACTGAGGCTTGGGAATTATAAAATGATTTTTTCATGGTCATACAAATACAAAGCATTTATATCAGTATTTGAATCCAGATTTCTTCTAGGCCTAGGGCCAACACTGAATCTACTTGCTCTGGGGGAGTTCTTAGAAATGTCTAATGGAATAAATGTGGGATTTAGTATCAAAAGACTTTGGTTCAAATTTACTAGATTGATTCTGCCATTTCCTACTTCTATGATTGTAGTCAAATAACTTAGTTTGAATTTTTCATCTATTATATCCGGAGAATAAATCTTACTCTACCTTCCTCATAAACTTGTTGTCAGGAAAACTTTAGGAACGGAACATATTGTGTAAATGGAAGCTATCATAACTGTCAGCTTTTGATAGAATAATTTCTGACTTTCTTGAGATGGCTAAAAAACAACAACAACAACAAAAAAAAAAATTAGCCTGGGTTTATAATATAGAGTCTCCCCATTATATTACTTTGCTTATCTATATTCCAAGGAATGTTCCATGGGGATTACATCTCACACATCAGAGACTGAAAAAATAATACAATGCTTTAGTTTTTTTTTTTTTTCCTGTTTTTGGTAACACAAGGATACATTTGAAAACTTACAGAAGCTCCGGCTAGTTTATATGAACACATGTGTATACCTGTTCACTACTGGAAAGAATACTGAATGTAGAGTCTATAAAACGTGGGTCAAAATCCAGCTGTGGCACTTAGTAGTATGACTATGATCAAATCCTGAACTTCTCTGAATTTCAGAAAGTTCTTTAAGATTTTGCTTTATTTATGATTTCCAATTTGTATCAGTGGATGGAATTCTCATATCTGGAGTTTCCACACTGATGAAGACATCCGCAAGATCTTGGAACACACGTATATACACATTGTATGCATATATCTTTTATATATGTGTATATATACTAATATGTTATGTTTGTTGGTCATTTGATTCAGCCATGTCCTACTCTTTGTGATCCCATTTAGGGTTTTCTTGGCAAAGATTTAATGACTCCAGGCTCAGGATTCTACTATACTCCCTAATTTTGTATTAAGAGAATGATAATATTAAGAGAAATTTGGAATCTAGAGACTTTGATTTTTTAATAACTTCACAAAACATTTATACTTTACACTTTCTTAGGCCTCAGCACATATGTGAATGCATACATGCACATCATTATACATATATATGTGATATATATATATGTATATATATATATAATAATTATGAGTCTCTCTGTATATATCGATGTATATTTACCAAAAAACCTATATTTTCAGCAAAGTAGAAACTCCCAAGTATGAAGAGTTCCATCTCTAATATAAACTGATTTATCTATAAACTTGTATTAGGACCAAGACCTTTTTTTAATACCAAATCCAGAACTTTATTCATTTCACAGAGACATAGCCACAAAAACATACACATCTATAAGAAATAGTGAAATGAGTAAAGCTAAATTTACTCATACATACATATATATATATATATAATACTCCATTGTGAAAATAATAATAAACTCCCTGTCATTAGTTAAAAGACATTTATGTCTTGAGACCTTGATAAAATCATGAATTTTTTCTGTGATATAAGGCACAATAGAAAAAGGATTGAACTAGAGTTGAGAAATCTTAAATTCAAATCTCATCTTTACTCATCGCTAAAATGGGGTTAATAATAGGATCTATCTCTCAGGGTTGTAATAATAAAAGGAGATAATATTTTTAAAGTTGAAAACCTAAAAGTTAAATAAGTGCTTATCATTATTATTATGACACAAATAGGCCCATAGTTATAGATATAAAAGAATTTACCATCACATAGGATGGAGCCTTTATGCTGGATTTATGAGAGGATATAGACACAAATTATGTTGCATCATAGGTCAATAGAGTCATTGAAGAAATTTTATGATATCATATATCTCTATATAAATGAGTTTGAGCAACTTCAACCATATACAAATGTTGAACACTGAACTATGTGTCTTTTGCAAAATTAAACTTACAATCTTTCTCCCTAAACCTTCACCTCTTTCAAATTTCCCTATTACTCTTTTTTATTATTTAATATTTTCCCGTTAAACACTTTTTCCTTTTTTTTTAAACATTGAGTTACAGATTCCTCCCTTTCCACCTCTAATTCTCTATTAAGAAGGCACATGTGAAGTTATGCAAAATAATTCCATAAAAGTCATATTGCAAAAGAAAATAGATTTTTCCTCCTCCTCCCCTCCAAAAAAGACACTCACGGAAAAATAAAGTTAAATAGAATATACTTCATTCTGTGTTCAGACACAAATCAGTTCTTTCTCTGGATATGATTAGCATTTTTCATCATATGTCGTTCAGAGTAGTCCTGAAACATTGTATAGCATAGAATAGCATTCACAGCTCAGCATCACACAATATTGCTATTACTTTGTAAACAGTACATTCCACTTTGCTTGAGTTCATGGAGAAGTTCTATGAGCTCCAAGTTTATCTGAGAGAATCCTGCTCATCCCTTCTTATAGACCAATAATATTCCATCATAATCACATATCATAGTTTATTCAGCCATTTCCCAATTGATGAGTATCCTTCCAATTTCCAATTATTTGCCCTGAGAAAAGAACTGCTATAAATATATTTGTACACATAGGTCCTTTTAAAAAATCTCTCTTGGGATTCTTGCCTAGTAATGGTGTTGTTAGGTCAAAAGATAAGTATGATTTAATAGCTCTTTGGGCATAGCTCATATCTTTTGACCATTTATTAATTTTCCTTACTACTTTAAAAATACCAGTATCTTCTCTATTACTCAGACTTGAAAACTCATGCCTGACTTCACACTCACTCTAAAATTTAGATATATGCTCATTAAAGCTGCTTGACTATCATTGAAGAAATCTAGCACCTAGTTTAAATCCAAGAGAGATTCCATATAAATGCTAAGGTCCTGCAGGTGTACCTTTTTATGGAAAATACACTGCTAATTTTGTCAAACCTTAAACATTGCTGCCTCCTAAATGAAATTCATAACCATTCAATAGTTAGACCTATTTATCCAGTTAGGACAAGGAAAGTTGATAGATAATAACTATTTTCCAGATGCTACCCATTGAACAGGCAATCCATTGAAGTTATCCATCCCCATATTTAGCTCAGATACTGTAGAAGTACAATGAACTGTGGCCCCCAAATTAAAGGGAATATGAATACTTTGGGGGAAATAGGCAAGATTTCCAATGACCTAAAGCTTCTCCTTGATTCAAAGTTCTTTCATAGTAACTGAATGGTTATGATTTATGGAATACTATGACCTGAAGGATTAAGGATGTGGATCATCTGGCAACAGGTGAGTAAACCTGGTAAATCATATAGTTATTTGAGAATTATGAGATTTTGGAAATGATTTGACTATTTATGACTATCTGAAATAAGTTGAAGGATGCTTGGATATTGTCCAGATTAAAATACTTATGGGGCAATATTTTATAAGCATCTACTTTGTGTAAAGCATTAAAAAAAATCTTGTGGGGGAAAATATATATATATATGTATGTCATCAATTTCTTGTCATCAAAAATCAATTAATCAATACTGATAAATATATAATTCATAAGGGAAATAAAAAGATGAAGAGAGGGACAAAAGAAAGTACTTTTTCAAAAAATAACACTCGTTAGAATTGCTTGCCTAGCTCCTCCAATAATATTAAACAGCAGCATAGAAAATATACTCAGAGTTCTTTGTATCATAACACTGTGTGATATTCCAAAGGTTTTTTTTAAATCTCAAAAATAACATGATAACTTCTATCTTTTTTGGTTTGACTAATTTTTGAATTGTGTTGTATCATTAATTCTGGGACCTTTATGTAATCAAGAAGTAAGTATAATGATTGCCTAGGAAATGTCCATGAGCTAGATATCACATTTTAACTTAATGAGCGAACAAAATAAATAAGATGAAATTAATTTACCTGATATAACTTTTTTTTTATTTCTTATGCTTTGCTTTTGGTAGTGTCCTCTCAAATATATGTAAGAGAATCCACTGAACAAGACAATGTTGTGCTAAATTTATTCTAAAAATGTGAAGACTATTTAAACTTTGAAGTGCTTGAGATATGAACAGGAATTTACTGTTATGGGTCAGAACTCTGAAACAAGAATTCTTACAAGGTGTTAAGTCAGTGAAATTGACTTAATAGTTCTCTAGTTCAGTATATGTACTTAGTACTTAATATAGTTCCACAAGATTCACTTCTATGACAATGGAGTATATAACAGCCAGCAAAAGCTGAGACAGATTCATTCCATCTTCCACCTTTGTGGTGGCTGGAGGCTGAAGCACAAACCTTTGGATTTGGAGAGATTCAGATGGCAGAGAAGACAGGCGGGAGGGAGCTCAAGCTCTCAGAACTAAGGAGAGAGATAGGCCTCTAAGAAAGCTAACAGGGTCCTAGGAAAGGAGACAAGACTTTGAAGGAAACAATAAAGGATTTGGACTTTTAACACCTGGCTGTTCTTGTGGTGATTACTGAACTGAAACAAAGGCTACTTCCAGAGACTCCAAAAAAGCCTAAACAGAGAACATTACATTTTGCTCCCAGAGACCCCCAAAAAACTGAACATTACAATTTAATATGGATGCTAGGCAGTGAGAGTCATGTTATACTTCAGCCCTACAATGGACACTAGGAGGTGTATATGAGACAAAGTTATTTACTTTATTTTCTTAGCCTTCCTTCCACAATGCTGTGAAGAAAACAAAATTATGAAAAAGTTGATTATCTTTCCTCTCTAGGGGTAATAGAACCAATGTATTTCTGATGATAGAATAAATGAATGAATAATCCTTTTTTTAACACTAGGAATTAGGTTAAATTCTGGAGGTGGAAATATAAAAGTGAAAAAAGTTCCTATATAGCTAATATAAGAAAAGACAAAATTTTGAGGGAGATGATTTCTAGGGTGGGTGTTTGGGTCTGGGTAACCCATTTCCATTTCCTTGCATTTACTCTAAATGTATCTGTATTTTTTTTTACAATTTATCTTCCCCAGTGAATATAAACTGCTTGCATTTTTGTTTTTCTTCCTGGGTTATTTATACCTTCTGAATCCAATCCTCCCTCTGCAACAAGAGAACTGTTCGGTTCTGCACACATATATTGTATCTAGGATATATTGTAACCTATTTAACATGTAAAGGACTGCTTGCCATCTGGGGGAGGGGGTGGAGAGAGGGAGGGGAAAAATTGGAACAGAAGTGAGTGCAAGGGATAATGTTGTAAAAAATTACACTGGCATGGGTTCTGTCAATAAAAAGTTATTTAAAATAAATAAGTAAACAATAAAATTAATTAGGGAAAAAAAACAAAAAAAAATTGTCTTCTCCAGAAGCTCCCCGAGAGGAGATGCTGCTTTCCTTATGCAACAAAAGATTTCAAGGCAAATCAATTTAAAAAAATTGTTCAAACATCTTCTTATATAGAGTGTCCTACTATGCAATGTAGAAAATACAAATATAAATAAGTAGTTACTTCTCACAGGTCAAAGCAAGTAAAGGGATATAGCCCATATTATAAAAACTGCAACATATAAACATGGTAATAAAGTGCTATATAAGATCCAAGAAAGGATAGTTCCCTAATAATAGCATCAAAGAAGGCATCATGGAAGAACTAGCTTTTGATTTGGTCCTCAAGAGATGAGCATTTTGTCTAACAGGAGAATATAAGTAAAGCATGTCATACATGAGTATGTATACAAGCTTACGTGTTATATAAAAGTATTGTAAATTATCTGATGAATGCAGAATAAAGAGCTCTGGCTTCTGAATGGATGACTATAATACTTGAATGATAAGTTAATCCCTTGATTTTAATTTCAAATATTCAATACCTTTTCAAGTCCTTCAGCCTTCTCTTCCTTCTGATTGGAAGGCTGAAAAGTAAATCAATGAACTCCTAAAACTTTCCTTTAGGGTGAGCTGGGATCTGAATTTTTAGCAAATTCTTCACTTTTCATTTGTAGCTCCTCTGAAAATTTTGAACTCTAAACATAATACGTCCTCACGTCACAACTCATTCTAGCTTCTTTTTGTGTTTTGTCTTTCCCTTTAGATTGTAAACTCCAAAATTAGCCATTTGGGAAAGGAAGTACAAAAGCTCATTGAGGAAAATAATTTTAAAAATAGAATTGGGTGAATGGAAGCTAATGACTTTATGAGAAATCAAGATATAATAAAGCAAGACAAAAAATGAAAAAAAAAACAGAAAAAAAACAAAATATCTCATTGAAAAAACAGTTGACCTGGAAAATAGATCCAGGAGAGATAACTTAAAAATTATCGATCTACTTGAAAGTCATGATAAAAACAAAGAGCCTGGACATCATCTGTTTAAGAAATTATCAAGGAAAACTGTCCCAATATTATAGAACCTAAGAGTAAAATAGATATTGAAAGAATCTACTTAAGATCTCCTAAAAGAGATTCCAAAATGAAAATGCCAAGGAATATGATAGCCAAATGCAAAAACTCCCAGGTCAAGGAGAAAATATTGCAAGCATCCAAAAAGAAACAATTCTAGTATAATGGAGCCATAGTTGGGATAACATAGCAGCTTCTTCATTAAAGGACCAGAGGGCTTGTAATATGCTCTGGAGAGCAATGTAGCTAGGATTATAACCAATAATCACCCACTCAGCAAAACTAAGTATAATCCTTCAGAGGAAAAGGTCAGTGAAATAGAGGATTTTCAAGCATTCATGATGAAAAGACCAGAGCTTAATGGAAAATTTGATTTTCAAATTCATAAAAAAAAAGGGTAAGAAAAAGCTTTTATAGTGCAGGGGAAGAGGGGAAAAAGAAAGACAAAAAAAAAATTTTAAGTTATTTGACGGCAGGGACTATCACTTTTTTCTTATTTGTAGCCCTAATACTAAGCACAGTGCCTGGCATATATTAGGTATTTAATAAATCCTTATTTTGTTGTATTGTAGGTCCTATGGCCTGTAATAATCTCTACTTCAACTTCCTTTTCTATACCTCCATTTCCTATGTATTCCAATCCTATGTATTAATATCTTTCTTAGAGGCTCAAAATAGAATTTTGAAGCTCAAACATTTTTGATGCCCTAAAACATTTTTATATGAATAAATGTGGGGACATTCCAGCAAAATCAGAGACAAATTATAAATGGAAACTCAGGATGAAGTAGCCTTAACATTGCTCACAGCCTATGTGAATATTTCAGAATGTTACCTTCATTTTATTTAGGTTTCAATAGAAATCTTAATTTTAACAGTACTATAGATTTACAACTTTTCCATCATCATCTTATACCAAAAAAGGAAAAAAAAAATGATGTGCTTGTAAGAAGTCAGATTCAGTGCTTGAACTTGGGCTTGAGCCAGAGGGAAAAAATCATTAGTTGAAATGGAATTATAATTCTTAAAAATGATTAAATTCTTTTTTGAATACCTAAAACATGTTTATTTTCCTCCTATTATATTTTTTAATGAAAATGACAAGGGTTTCTAGAAGAAAAAAGAATATAGTAGTATCTTATCAAATGAGTTGATCAATGGAGTAAATCCACATTTTAAATACCATTTTTCTTTTAATGTATGAGATTATCAAATTATTGTAGATTTTTTAAAAATCTTATTTTCCCAAAAGATCATAGACCCTAAACATATGTATTAATTTAAATGAATACTTCTCATCTTTCCACAGTCTGTAAAGTACAGGATTTAAATAATAATGTAAAAGAGAACGGAAAACTATCTACTGCATTTTCATCTATTATCTTAAAAATAAATAAAGAGGAAGAATTTGTACTTTTCCCCATCCAATGCCTCTAATCAAGGAAATAATAAAGGATATAGCTACAAATAGATAAATAATAAAATGTAGAAAAAGAAGAGCAGCATTGCGTCAATCATATTTGGAGAAGAACAAGCAAAAAGTCAAAGTTTTCAAGAGTGTAAGAATACATCTAGAAATAGCCTTGAAGGAACAAAGTGATTTTTCATTGCAGTCAACAAGAATACTTGGAATATATTAGTTCCCTGGAAAAGTGGAATTCTAGCCACAATCAAAAATTTATGAGAATTTTTTTTTTAATTTACCACTTTCTAAGAGTGGTTGATGCTGTTTACTTTCTCAGACTGCTTTCCCTGACAAGGATTTTTATTTACTGTTTGGCTATTTAAAAATAAGATCAAATAAAATATAGGGAAGTAGAATTATAGAGAAATTTGCCCCCTCTGAACCTAGCAAGATGGACACCAATCAGTGTAAAGGATTCTGTAAAAACTTCATGGTCCCTAATTAATGATACAACTAACATTCTGTTTCTGAAATGAAAGGATTTAAAGCTCTAAATATATGGAGAAATAATTATGTTGAATAGGATGCAATACAGGAAGATTTTTAACTAGGCTCATGGTTGATTGATTTGAAAGTATTTGACAGTAAGTAGAACAAGTATTCTAATCCTGTTGTTGTCTAGTATAAAAAGGGTCATTCTGTTATATAAGAATAGTAACTCCTCTTAGAATACTAAGAAAACCCCATATGGGTTTGGACATGACTAAAAAAGATTGTTGGACATGACTATAATGACTGAACAATAACAACATTGACCCTTCAGTAATTCTAGAGTAGTAGATCATCAGTTGTACCCACTTCCTGAAAAACTGAGGTAAATCCCAAGAAAAGAGGAACTTTTTCTCTAACACCTCCTTCTGATGCCTATCTGTTAACATGTATTATAACATTCTCTACTGCTTTTTTACTCAAATGTTTCTGGTAACCTGAAGTTTGCATCAACCACAGAGAAAATAAGGATTAACCAGAGATAAATATAAACTCAGAGAATCAAATTTCTCCCTAAATGTTAAGAATTCTCTAAACGCAGTACTTGTAGAGATCATGTACTTAACATTTTGTTTAATATAAACCCTAAAGCAGCAGAATAGGGAATCACAGAAACCTGACAAGGGCATTAAATTGCTTTTCAGCTTAAAATGAGCTAATTATTGTAAAAGATATCACATTATGAACCTATTATGGCCTCTAAGATTTCTTACAATTTTTGATCTATTATAACATGATGTTATGACTCAATGCTCTCTAAGGTCCATTCCAGCTCTAAATATATTTCTGTGACTCAGAATTCTAGGACATGAAGATAAGAATGTTTTTCTCCTCTTCCTAGATCAGACGCTAAGCTGCCTCTTGGTCATGAAGGTGAAAACTGGTAGGATTGTTTCCCCCAGAAAAAACAAAGTTAAAATGTTTGTATATATCATGCTGATCTCTAAGCCCTCAAATAGCAACCCCTGTGGCTAAAAACTTAGAGGTAATTCTATAGGACCCCTCAAAAAATCTGATAAATGAAGTTCAAAGTGGTTATTAGATATACATAGGCTGAATGCTGCTGACCTTCATATGGTGAAATAACTTGCCGCCACCACCTACCTCATCTCGCTTCTTTCCAGGATTGCTGGATTATTGGTTAGTTTCAAAATTATTATCTCTAAATTACTGTTTTTTACAAAATAATTTTTGAAATTATTTGAGTAAAAGTCATTACAATATTTCTAGAAAATTAGTAAAGCATGATTAATCAAATATTATAGAAAAGCACATGTAGTTAGGCATTTATGATACATTATCTTGCTACAAAAACAATTCAGCAACTTGGAGCCTTGGAGGTAATATGGTTGCAATTATTTCACTGCAGAACTTCACTGTAATTTGTTTTCATCCTGGGGGCTGGAAAGCATAATTTCTGAATTACTACTTACTCAATGGCAGTGGTTTTCCTTATTTGTTTGCACATCTATTTCTTGACTTTAATCTGACACAACTAAAGACATTGCCAGCTTCATTTTAGGGCTACCTGCCATAAGGACCTCCTTTCAGAGGAATCAATGCTCCTTTGGCAATGTTATTTCAATAACTGATAAATTAACATTTCTTAGTTATACATTTAGTGTCTCTAATAGAAATGTGTATGAATAGATTTTAAAGGTTGTATCAATTTGGATGGAAAAAAATTATATTTTTACTTTCACTAAGCTCTAGTTTAAACTTAGTATGACACTGAATTGTAATTAAAGAAAAAATGTTATTTTGAGAAAGAGTCCATATCTTTGAAGAGACTACAAAAAGGATCCCTCATAGATACACACATACACACAATATTTAAGAACCAGGTATTTTGATATATCTGTGTCTGTGATAAGCAGGTACAAATTATATGCCTATCTAGATACAATACAGTATCACAAATAATATACTCATATAATTTTAAAACATTTCTACATTAGAGCAAAGATAGATAATTCCTACATTTCAGTATTTCATGCAATTTACCTTTAGGTTTCATCTGAAATCTCATTTTACTGAAAATATTCTCCAACTCCTTTTAATTATAGTGCCTAAGTATGGTATTTAGCTTGTGTCATATATATGTATTTGCATGTATTTGTCTCCTCTATTAGAATTCAGACTTTTTGAGGGAAGGGACACTCTTTAGCCTCTTTTGTATCCCCAGTGTTTAGCATACTACCAAACACATAACAGATACCCAATAGATGTTTATTGGTTGAATTGAGCTACAAACTCATCACTGTAGAGACTCTTGTTGATCTTCATTTATTCAAAAAGCATTTATTAGCTGCATAATATGTATGCTAGGCACTGAGGACACAAAAGAAAAAATAAATAATCCTTGACCTCAAAAACTTTACTTTATATTGGAAGAAAGGAACATATGCATTACTTTGAATAAACACACAAACACATGCATATAGGCATATAGACACATATATGTTGTATATCATTATTTATATATATGTAAGTATATGTGTTATAATATTTTATGTGGATCAGTATTCAATAAATATTTATTTTTGCAAATTTGAAATAAAAAACAGTCCTGCCTTCAAAGTACTTACAATATGATAATACACAAAAGCTCTGAAAGGATAGGTGATCTATACAAAGAGACATGATGGAAAACAACAGAAGGTCAAAACAAATAGTTAGAAAAGGAAGAGATATCTGAGGTGATCTCAGTCTTCTTCTGTCTCCTTAAAGACATTTATGATCCTACCATACAATTAGACAGCCAAAGGATACTGATGAGATATGTAAATACCAAGACTGAATATGTTTTAGAAGATGATGAGCATATATGCACAAAGTAACTTGGGGCTTTTGTGAGGGGAACACTTATAACTGGTGAGATCACTACTGGGCTAGTCCTATTCATGACATCAATTTATGTAAGATTAATATAGTTTTAACAATTACAAAATACTTTCCATGCAAATAAAGTTTGTGGGAAAATTGAGAAATTAACATTTACTTAGTTATATCATAACATATAGTGCCTTTAATAAAGATTTATGTGGATAGATTTCAAAGGATATGTCAATTTTAATGGGGAAAAAATTACATTTTTATTTTCATTAGGCTCTAGCTTAAACTTAGCATGACATGGAATTGTAATTAAGAAAAAAAATGTTATTCTGAGAAAGAGTCTATATATTTAAACAAATTACCAGAAGGGTCCATTTCACATACACACACACACACAAGCACACACACACACACACACACACACACACACACACACACACACACACACACAGATAATATTTAAGATCCAGGTCTTTTGATATATCTTTGGAAAAATATCAAGTGTTCATAGGTAGGCTGAGCTAATATAATAAAATTAATAATAATACATTATTTACTTATTCAGCCATACCAATCAAACTCCCAAGAAATTATTTTACAATTAGAAAAAATAATTTAAAAATTCATCTGAAAGAACAAAAAGTCAAAAATTTCAAAAGAATTAATGAAAAAATTACAAATGAAGGTGGCCTAGCTGTACCAGACCTAAAAATATTATTATAAAGCAGCAATCATCAAAATCATTTGGTGCTAGCTAGGAAATAGAGTATTAGATCAATGAAATAGGTAGATTTACAAGATAACATAGTCAATGACTAAAGTAATCTAGTGTTTGATAAACCCAAAGACCCCAGATTTGGGGATAAGAAATCACTATTTTATACAAACTGCTGGGAAAATTGGAAAATAGTATGGCAGAAACTAGGCATTGATCTACATCTAACACCCTATACCAACATGAGATTGAAATGGGTTCATGATTTAGACTTAAAGAGTGATACCATAAGTAAATTAGAAGAACAAAGGATGGTTCATCAGATCTTTGCAAAAGGAAGGAATTTGGGGCAAAGTATAACTAGAGTACATTATGGAATGAAAACTGGATAATTTTGATTATATTGTTTATTTTTTATTTCCCCTTATTTCCTTATAGATTTTAGAGGGTGTTATACCATTCATGGTAGTGTTGCTTATTGAAGTCATTCCTGATTTGAGTAGATTTTCAGAACTATCAGTCCTCCTTCCCTCTCTAAAGCCTCTGTTTCTATTTTTCCTCTGTACCTCATTTGTATAATATTGTTATTATTTTTATCTTTATTCTGCCAATCTTTCTTTTGAACTTATCCTATTGTTACTGTAAATCTTAAACATGAAGTATACATTTTCCATGCAAAAAACAAACAATTTGTCCATGTTTAAACAGTTCGTCCATGTTAAGTTCCTTAAAACTATGCTTTGATATCGGGTCTTATATGTTAAATTTTCTGTTAAGTTTGGGTTTGCTTAAGAGAAAGTCCTGAAAATCTGCAAGTTTGTTGAATGTCAGTTTTTTCTCCTTGAAAATTATAAACAATTTTGCTGAATATGATATTTTTGGCCCCAGGCCTAATTCTTTTCCTTTTCTGCAGATATTATTTATATTATTATTATTATTTATAGCTGTTGAAAAGTCTTTTACAATTTTAAATGTAGCTCCAGTGCATTTAAATTGTTTTTTTCCTGTTTCTTGCAAATTTTTATCTTTGATCTGCTATTTTTGAAATTTGCCAATAATATTCTTATGTGTTTTCCACAAAGGATCTCTTTGAGGTAATTGTGGATTTTGTTCTATTTCTACTTTCCACTCATATTCTATCACTTGAAGGACTATTTTTTACTAAGATAATTTTCTGCATTATTATGTCAAAGTTCTCTTTTTGATCACAATTTTCTGGCAGTTCTATTATTCTTGTATTTTCTCTTCTTGATCTGTTCTTATAGATCAGTTGCTTTTCTTATAATTTGTTTTACATTCTGTTCTATTTTCTTATTCTTTATAATCTGTTTAGTTATTTCTTGATCTCCCATAGCTTCATGCCTTCCCTTTGTCCAATTCTAATTTTCAAGTAGTTATTTTTATTAAGATTCTGTACCTCCTTTTGTAATTCACTAACTTTTTTTTCACAATCCTCTTATTTTTCTTAGATGATTTTAATTTTTTCTTTAATTTTTCCTCAATATCTCTTATTTGATTTTTGAATTCTTTTTTGGGCTCTATAAATTCTCTCTGGGCAGGGAACCATTTTACATTACTCTTTGGAGTAGAAGCTTTTTTAATTAAAATGTCCTTTTCTGAAGATGAACCCCAGTATTCTCTGTTCCCATAACATGTTTCCATGTTTTTTTTTTCCTTTGTCACTTCACTTTTTAAAAAATAAGAGATGTTAGCGTAAGCACCTCTAATTATGGAGTGGGGGAGGGTGCCTCAAGATTCCCTTCAGTTCTCCCACTCTAATCAGGAACCCAAGAGCTCTACCCTCCTACAAGTGCCCACAGCCAACAGTATCCCTGCCCTGATTGCTTCTGCACTCACCAGATTCTGGTTCCTTCTTGCCCAGGGCATAGTCTCAGCAGCACCGTTGAGCCTGTCATTCCTAATCTGCCACGGTTCACTCTGTCTTCTGGGACTCAAACCTCAACTTGACAAATAGTCCAGGAGGTGAAAGTCTCTGTGGTTCCTGCTGAGGCTCTAGCCAAACCTACTAGCCCAAGGGATCCCCAAGGTGTTTCTGTGGAGCTAACCCAGAGGTGTTTGCACTTCAGACAGATTAATCCTAGCCAGGGGT
Organism: Antechinus flavipes; assembly: GCF_016432865.1. Classification (NCBI taxonomy): domain Eukaryota; kingdom Metazoa; phylum Chordata; class Mammalia; order Dasyuromorphia; family Dasyuridae; genus Antechinus; species Antechinus flavipes. The sequence continues at coordinate 302,517,778 of NC_067401.1, read as the reverse complement.
CTTTCTTCAGGTCTTGTTTGGTTGTATCATGAGAACCACTGATGTTCCCCAAGTCTTCCTGGTTTTTAACCAGTCTATGTTTGTCATGAGGTAAAATTTTGTTCTATTTGTTGGGGAAATCCAGGAGAGCTTGAAATTTACCAACTTTCTCTGTCATCTTTCCAGAATTAAAAAGTTTTTGTACAAACAAAGCCAATGCAGACAAGATTAGAAGGGAAGCAGTAAACTGGGAAAAAATGTTTACATTCAAGGGTTCTGATAAAGTCCTCATTTCTAAAATATATAAATAACTGACTCAAATTTATAAGAATACAAGTCATTCTCCAGTTGATAAATGGTCAAATGATATGAACGGACATTTTTCATATGAAGAAGTTAAAACCATTTCTAGTCATTTGAAAAAATGCTTTAAATCACTATTGATCAGAGAAATGAAAATTAAGAGAACTCTGAGGTACCACTACATACCTCTCACATTGGCTAACATGACAGGAAAAGATAATGAATATTGGGTTGGGATGTGGCAAAACTGGGATACTAATACATTATTAGAATTGTGAACTAATCCAACTATTCTGGAATGCAATATGGAACTCAAAGAGCTATCAAACTGTGTATATCCTTTGATCCAGCAGTGTTTCTGGTGGGCTTTTATTCCAAAGAAATCATAGAAATGGGAAAAGGACCGACATGTACAAAAATGTTTGTAGAAGCTCTTTTTGTAGTGACAAGTAATTGGAAAATTGAGTAAATGCCCATCAGGGAAGAATGAAGAAATTATCGTATATGAATGTTATGGGATATTATTTTTCTATAAGAAATGATCAGCAGGATAATTTCAGAAAGGCCTGGAGAGACTTACATGAACTGATGCTAAGTGACTTGAGTAAAAGCAAGAGAACATTCAACATAGCAAAACAGGATTATGTGATGGTCAGTTCTGATGGATGTGGTTCTTTTCAACGGCAAGGTGATTCAGTCTAGTTCCAATGGGCCTGTGATGGAGAAAGCCATCTGCACTCAGAGAGATGGCTTTGAGGACTAAGTGTTATCACAACATAATATTTTCACTCTTTGTTGTTGCTGTTATTTGTTTGCATTTTGTTTTCTTTTTCATTGTTTTTTTTTCTTTTTGATCTAATTGTTCTTGTGCAGCATGATAATTATGGAAATACATCTAGAAGAATTATACATGTTTAACATATACTGGATTACTTATAGTCTAGGGGAGAGAGTAGGAGGAAAGGAGGGAGAAAAAAATTGGAACACAAGGTTTTGCAAGGGTGAATGTTGAAAACTATGTATGTTTTGAAAATAAAAAGCTTTATTAAAAACAAAAACAAATACATCACCTATTCCCAGATTCATATACCAAGCTTTTCCACTGTCTAATAGTTGCCAAAGCATATGCCTTAATTTTAAGAACTTAATATGAGAAAATAAATCAGTGAAACATTGGAGGATAGGACACTAACTACTGGTAGTTCTCCTCCCTGCCTTTATCTCCTCTTTCCCTATTGGAATCCTTACAAACTGTTAAATCATTAGAATTGATAAACAATAATTATTTAATTTAGCATGGTTCAGTATGATTGATCTGATCCTACAAGGAGATGTTATGGGCCAGAACTTGAAACATAGTACTAACTGGAATTGAGGAGACAATGTTTAAATCTAGTTTAGCATTGATTTAATCATACAACAAATAATGGTTTCCCAGTGCTATAATGATTGGTGTTCAGTCAGTGAACAACATATAAGCAAGAAGCTCTCAGGGCCAAAGAGCACCTGGGAGATACAGAAGCCCACAAGCCCACTCTCGGAGACAGAGTCAGATTCATTCCATCTTCCATCTTTGTGCTGGCTGGAGGCTGAAGAAAACAGAGGCAAAGGACAAGCTGCCAGAGCTCTTGGAACCAAGCAGAGAGATAGGCCTCTAAGAAAGCTAACCAGGCCCAAGACTTGGAAGGAGAAAATAAATGTTGGATTCTATTAGCTGGCTGTATTTGGAGTGATTATCACTTTGAACTGAAACTAAGGCTGCTTCCAGAAAACCTCCCCGAGAAACCTGCTCTCAGAGAGAACGATCCTATATTATATAAAAGAGAACACCACATTTCCCAAAGACAACACAATGATCTTTAGAGTTTAATTGGTCTAAAGGGCTAAGGTTCAAACTGCAACTTCCTTGACATAGTTTCCTAATAGGTCACTGTACCCTGCCATTCTGGAAAAAAAGCTCTTTTAACAGTTTAATAGTTTTTCTATATTAAGTCAAAGTAAACTTCTTTTTGTTAACTGTTAAATGGGCAAAGAATATTTCATTTTCTTAAAACACCAAACCTTTTAAACCAACAGTCAGATAATAGACCTGAGTCAGACCTTGTCCTCTCACAAGATTGTACTATGTAATATAGATTCCATACTTCACTGAAGTGCCCTGATCCACATATATTCTTCTTTAGTACAGAACACAGTTTATCCTTGTGTTGTGAGCCTATGTAATTCTTGTTTATGGTTTCTAGTAGTTCTTCTACAGAGATTCTAACTATAACCTTAAAGATATTCATTTCAAATAATTTCTAGGAATCAGTACCAGAGTCAGGCTTTCCAGTTGCTATTTCTTTCACTCTCTCTCTAAACTTAATTAGGTTACCGCTTGTCCATAGGCCATCCTTGGAAATACATTGAAGCCTACATGCAACCATCATGAAACTGCTTTCTTTTATTAAAAGTAGCTAGGTACCTCAGTAGATAAATCACTGGACCTGGAGTCAGGAAGTTATTAATTTCAGTCAAGCCCAACTCTTCATGACCTCATTCAGGATTTTCCTGGCAAAAATACTAGAGTTTACCATGTTTACCATTTCCTTCTTCAGCTCATTAACAGAGGAAGAAACTGAGGCAAACAGGGTTAAGTGCCTTGCCCAGATTCACAGGCTAGACTCAGAATGATGAGTCTTCTTATTCTGGGATTGGCATCATCAACAGCATCACCCAACTGCCCTAGAGTCAGGTGGACATAGTATCAAATATGGCTTCATACATTTTCTAATTGCATGACTTTAGGCAAGTCAATTAATCCCTGTTTGCCTTAATCCACTATAGAAGAAAGTGACAAACCACTCTAGTAACTTTGCAAGAAAACCCCGTACACAATGTGGTCCAGGAGGTCATGAAGAGTTGATATGACGAACCATAATCCAAAAATAGAATTGCTTTCTCCATCTTCAAGCCCCTTTTAACTTTGCTTATTTGATGATGGTTATGTTCTAAGATAAAACATTATATAAACTATATCCAGAAAAATGTTAATTATAAATAGATAGTCAATATGCATACACATAAGATACCAAGTGCCACATATAAACATTTTTACACATAGCTATAGACATATTTACAAAGCCAAATACACAATAGTTTTAACTTGCCAATGTGGAATTTATATATGCCCTATCTGTAAAAACAGGAAGTTTTTGTTCCTTAATGCAGAACACCTGAAGAGCAATTGACCTAGAGCAGCACTTCCTAAACTAATTTGGTCATAGAATACTTTGGGACTTAAATATATTAACCAAATTCATAAATACTTTGTAGGAGGTTAAATAAGCTTGGGATAAATGGGAAAGGAAAAATAAAGAGTAAATTAAAATACATTTTGAAATTGGAAATTTCTTTCTGCGGTATTTTGATATACATCACATACATATAAAATTTTATATTTGAGATTTCAGAGAGAAAATTGTTTCTACCATAATATTTTTCTCTCACAAAACTCTTATTTGTATTTTTAAAAGAACATTATAGGGAAATAGTAATATGGAAAGTATGCAAATTATGAAAATGAATTTTTTGACTTTACTTATGGAAATATGGAAAGATAACTTATGGAGGTGTGGAAAAGAACTTCATTCATTCTTTCAAAAAAAATTTATGGGCACACATTGTGTAAAAGGCATTATACCAGAAGTAGTGAGGCATATAAAAGTAAATTAGGTATACTCTGACCTAACAGAATTTATAATATAGAAGAGGGTAATTTATTGATTTATTGATATGTAGAGCTCCAAATGAAAAAAAAAATCCTCTACCAAGGTAGGTAACTTTGTTGCAATTTATTCTTAAAGAATTATCTAGGGCACAAATTGTCTGAGGCAAAACTTGAATCTAGATCTTCCTTGTCCTTGAGGCTGGCTCTCCATCTATTATGCCATAGGCTAGTACAGTAAAAAACCTTTTCTACAAATGTACAATTACTTTCTTTTAACCAAATATAGAGGTAACTAAGCTAACCAGGAGTAGTTTGATGTTATAAAAGGAGTACTAGGTTGAAAGATGGATGCAAATCTTGATTTTTCTTTTTACTAATTGTGTGATCTTGGACAAGTCTACTGAACCCTACTTAAGGCATTTTCTTCATCTTTAAAATAAAGAGAATAGAATAGATGACTTCTAGCATGACATACTCTCTCACGTGTGCATGCACATAGACACAAACACAAATTTATTTTCTCATACATGTGAACGCATGTACATACACATACACATTCACTCCCACACAGTGTGCTCATACACACACACACACACATTCACTCTCACACATGTGCACACTCATAAACACATATATTCACTTTTACATGTGAGCACACACATACAAATACACACATTCACTTTCTCAACAGAATCTCAACTATACACCAAAGGACATTAGCAATTTCATCACTTTTTGATCCCTTTCTATTCTATACACACGCACATACACACACACACTCATTCTCTCACATGTATGCATGCACACACACACAAATACAAATTTACTCTCTCATACATGAGAACACATATACATACACATACACATTCACTCCCTCACAGTGTGCTCATGTACACACAAACGCACATATTCATTCTCACATATGTGCATACTCACAAACATACATTCACCCTCATATGTGTGCACACATGCAAATATATACATTTACTTTCTCGCATGTGTGTGTGCTCATACATCTTCACTCTCATGCATATATGTGTAAGCACACATATACTCATTCACTCTCTAACACATGTGCACATGCACACATAGACACATAGTTTTGTTTATAAGATAGTGAACAAGAAAGGAATATTCTCTTGGAACACCAAATTAAAATACATGTATGAAGCATAATAGGCCAAATAGGTTTTAGAACCTGCCCTTGAAAATTTAGCAACATGTTAGCATATTTTCTATGTGAAATGGACTGTCTCAAACAACTTATTTTAAAATACAACCTATATTTGAAATCTGGGGACTGCTAGCATATATGTACATATAGACAATTATAAACACATATATGTACACATGTGTGTATGTGTTCCCCTTCTGACACATATTAGTTATATGAACTTGGCCAAGTCATATTAACTTCTCATCAAATGAGGCAAGTATTGAGACCACAGGCTAAAAAGAAGGTGCTGACCAGCATTATTAAAGGCAATTTTCTTTCCCATAGGTTCCCTATGCCAATGAAATAGTCTGGAATATGTTAAGTGTTTAATAAATCCTTGTCAATTGACAACTTGGTGGCTGAAATCCTTGATCCAGTTTGTGTGTATGACAAATATACAATATTACATATGCATATTACATATATGTATGCATGTATATATATATATATTATACATATTTATATTGGACTAATAGTTTCCTTCACAATTGATCAGATCATTTTAATATGTGGAAAATTCTGCACATTTCTAGCATTACTTAACATCACCAATTATATATAATTCATAGTTTTAAAATAGAAATGCTCTGTGAGACTGATATAGGATAACAAGCTCTCCAGGGCCTAGAAAACATGTAATTTCCAAAACAGTGAAGGAAAATGGGTATGCTGTATTTCAGAAGGCTCCAGCATTTCTTGGGAAACAATGGCTTGACTGTAGCATCCAAGACAAATTTGGTAATACAAAATGAGAACATGGCCTTTTTTTTTCATTGCCATTGAAACTGAAGAATAGTGGATTAATAGTCTGATTTTTCCCTCCTATATGGTTGCTTTACTTTTTTTCCCTTTAACTTTTTAAAGCTGGCTTCTTGATCATTTGAAATTTTAGTCCTCATATTCCTTCCTAGCTATTTCTTCCTCAGGCTAGAAGAGGTACTATTATATAGAGAACATTGTGCTGGAAGTCAAAGGAGACTTAAATATGAATCCTGCTTCTGGAAGTTGTGAGACCTTGTGCAAGTGCTTTTATCTCTTTGAGCCTCAGTTTTCTTTCTTCTAAAATGGATTTTTTTTGAAAATAAAATGAAATGATAATGTAAATCTTTTACAATATAATTCTAATCTCTCTTTCTAGTCCTTTTATATAATATTCACCTTCACACTCTTGATTCATCCAAACAAGCTTTCTTCCTGTTGGTTTCAGGTGTTTACCCCTTTCTATGCATTTGTATAGGCTCTCCTTCACGCCTTCCATACCTTTGACTCTCTATTTCCTTTCAAAACTCAATTCAAAGACTCTTCTTCAAACACCCTTTCAAGCATCCATCAAGCTTTTGTGATTGATCCTGTCATCTGCTATTGTGCCTACCATACCTCCTCCCTTCATTTATTTGGTATATACTTGCAGCACTTAATCTCATATTCTGCCTCCATACTCAACTACTTGAGTAACTAGGGCAAGTCAAAACTGTTTTCCTCATATTAAAAATGAAGATTTTAAACTCGATGACTTTTAAAGTCCCTTCCAGCTCTAAGTTTATGGTACTGTAATTGATTAAAGTGTTTTGTAAATGGCAGTTACTGATATGTTATTTGACACATACTTTCATGTAACTTTGATACTGCTTCTTCTGGAGCCGATTCTCTAATGGACTCAGCAAATCTTTCAAATCTGCTCTAGCATCATGGCAGAAGTTCCCATGAAAAGTTAAAATGAATTCAGGGACAGGATCATTCCAACAACCTTTCTTTCAATTCTAAAATGCCAAGGAGGAGGAGGGCAATGCACCCCACATGACATTAGTTTGCACTCAGCAAAGAAACCTTTTAAAGGCTAAGAGCCTATTGAAAGTGTGTTACAGAAACAAATCTTTTTGTACAACAGATCAAAAAAGATTCTTGGCTGACCAACAAAGATTTAACTACAAATGTTCATTTTAATGGCTTCCTGTTATTATTTACTGCCCTGGCACACAAGGCATGCAATACAGTGATTCTAATCAGAGGCCAGTAATAGAATACAGCTAAAGCAGGTAGTTGCTACAATCTGGCTATTTCCTTGATATTGAGGTATGGAATTCATTTGTTAAGGCTCTCCTAAGATCAAGTAAATCATACTTCTTCAAACCACATGCCACACACACATACACACACACACACACAGACAAACACATATATACACACATGTACAGCTTTATTAAATAACTTGTCTCTACAAGAACTACAATTTAAAGCTTTATTATATAACTCCTGCTTTAATTTCACTTGTTTAAGCTGTATTGCTTGTTCTGATGACCCAAACTAGGAGAATGGATGATTACTATGGAACCCATTTGCTTTCCCGATTCCGTATGCTTACATTGCAGATTAGATATGGTTCTAACTTCCAGTTTTAATGGAAACCACAGGACTGTTCTCATGGTGCTGCTTAAGGAGAGAGACAGACAGATTGAGAAAGACAACGAGACAGAGACAGAGAAATAGAGACAAGGAGAGAAAAATGATGGAGAGAGCAGAGTCAAAGATAGGAAAAGAACATTGTAAAGAAAACCTTATTAATATTTATAAATCAGTAACATAGTAAGAATGCCTGACAATGCTGCTACTATCTTTATGTTTACCTATACCCCTGATCCCATCATTCCTCTGAACTCTCCCTGATGTCCCACATTATTATTGTTGTTTCAGTCATGTCTGATCCATGATAACTCCATTTGGGTTACTAGAGTAGAGTATCTAATAGTTACTAGATACTAGAATAGTTTGCCATTTCTTTTCCTATCTCACTTTGCAGATGGGGAAACTGGGGCAAACAGGGTTAAGTGAATTGCTCAGAATCATACAATTAGTACATGTCTGAGGTTGGATTTGCACTCAGGTCTTCCTAACTCTTGGCTTGGGCTCTATCCATGCACACTTGGCTGCTTTATGACACCCCACCATACACATTCTAATCTTCACCTGCCAGAAATTCAGTTCCTCATTACTTTTGGCATCATTTCATATCTCTATTGAAAAGCTGATTTCTTTTATTTATTTATTTGTTGGTTTTTAATATAAAGAAATTATATCAAAAAGTGATGGAGGAATAGGAATGTTCAGACTGGAGTGAACACCTTATCCTCCAAACTCTATGCCTGATTTAAAAAGAGTATTGGCTCACAACATGTCTTTTCATTGAGGTTGATCCAGATTTAGTCTTAAAGTAGATTCAAGGTCCTTTGAAGGATAATAATTCTGTAAATCTAGAAGCTATAAATTGTAGTCAGTCCTTCTTGTACCCTTCAAGCCCTGCTCTTCACAGTGATTTGTGAGAGGGCTTAATAGCCCACATTCTGGGGCTCCATTTTTCCTGAGAAGATATTCCCATGGCTCAAGATTTAAGCTCTGCTTTATATTAGGTGGTTTGTCACCTTTAACAGTGAATCTAGATTAAGCCTCACTAATCTCCTGTTTTGAAATCTATCCTTGCTCCCTGCATAAAATTGGACATACCTATATCTCAAGTAGATGCCATTATTATAATACAGTAAGCTCTTATTCCATATTCCTTATGTTTATCATTTCAATTTTTCATTGTAAAAACATTCCTCCTATTGAGGATTTCTTATCATTTCATATTCTTTACCATATCACTGAAATATCCATTTAATATTTTGCTCTCAAATAGGTAGAAAGTTAGGACCACACTAGATAATTAATCTTCTCTTAGAAATAGCAGGTTTTCATTATGTCCATTTTAAAAGATGCATTTATTTTAGGGCTTAAATGAAACTTCAAGTTCAACTATTCCAACTATTTTTATAAAACAACAGCAACTTAAACCATTTTCCCTACCTCTAAATTGCCTGACTCTGAATTTTCTCATTGTGCTTCTTGTTTTTCATAACATATCCCAGTTAGTCAATCAGACAACCTGTGACCTACTAACACAACAAAACAAAACAGGAAAATTGAGCCTCAGAAAAGGCACATGAAGTACTCTAGGTAAACCAGGTAAGAAATTATAAAGCCAAGATTTGAATATAATCCATAATAATAATATTTCTATAGGTTTGCAGAACAATTCACAAATATCTCATTTTATCCTCATAACAACCCTATCAGGTAGATGCTATTATTATTAACATCTGGAAGAGGAGAGGAAGTAGGCAAAGTAAGATGACTTGCTTAGAGTCACATAATTAACAGATGTCTTAGGTAGGATTTAAATTCAGATCTTCCTGACTCTAAGACCAATACCCTACACACATTGCCTTGGCAAACATTTAAAACTGAAGGGCAAAACATTTCACTTTACAAAGCCATACATTTGTCATACCCATGCCAGAACCTGGGTAATACAAAACTGTTTTGTTGTACTGATAGGTCTCTGGTTAACGTGACTGTTTAAGATGTGCTATGTTAAACAAGATCCACATGAAAGAGTTCAGAGCCCTGAAATTTGAGAGTGAGGAGGGATGGTTTATTTCATGTTGCTGTTGTCCTTTAAGAAAGGAAAGGTTGAACTGGGGGACTTTCAATGTTTTTTTTTTTTTTTCCTTACTTGTACTTTCACCTGATAATGTTTCTACATTAAATCATGCGGTTTTCACAAAAGTTGCATAGTAACCTTTGATCCACCTATTCTGATCAGAACCTACTAGATCAGAACCATGATAAGCCTAACTCACTTAAATTTTTTTTAATAACAGATTTTTATTTTCAAAATACATGCAAAGAAAGTTTTCAACATTCCTCTTTGCAAAACCTGGTGTTCCAATTTTTTCTTCCTCTCTTCTCCCCAACTTCCTCCCTTACACAGCAAGTAATTTGATATAGGTTAAACGTGCAGTTCTTCTAAACATATTTCCACATTTATCATGCTACACGAGAAAAATCAGATCAAAAAGGAAAAAAAAATGAGAAAGAAAAAGAACAAGCAAACAAGAACAAAAATGGTGAAAATACTATATTGTGATCCATATTTAGTCCCCATAGTCCTCTTTCTGGATGCAGATGGCCCCCTGTATCACAAGTCTATTAATTCTAACTCTTTTGACTAAGCACTGACAAAACAGACTGTCCTGACCCTATTTTAGCTCCTAAATAAGTCTCTTTCCTATATGATCAAACCACTGACATCACTTAACCCCAATTGCCTCAATAAAAAAGTAAAAAGGGGGAAATATTTTTAATTTTTAAAAATTTGTCTCCTGGAAGGGGTGGGGACTATGTTTGAGGTGCTGGCACTTATACAGTGAAAGGAGCACTTAAGTAGTCTAGAGTACCAGAACTGAGATTACTTAAAAGGTGTCAACAAAGACCAGAAACAATTTGAAATTTGATGGGGGGAGGGGGGTATTGCCAATCTTCCCCTGGGTAAGTGCCCCTTCTCTGAATTGGTTTTGCAGGTCCCTCTGGATTTACTTGGACACAAATTGGGCAGCCCTGGAAGATCTGTTTGTCTCCCAGCTTGTGACCATTTTCTAGCCTCATCCGTTCCCTCCTTAAGTTGTTTATAATTGTATATACAAATAAACCTGTTTGTTTTATCCACTTCCTGACTTCTCAATTCTTGCTTCTTACTAAATTTTTCATGGGAATTCTCTATAACATGTGTGATCTTTGGCACTTCTTCAGGACATTTTATTATATAAACCCTAGACAATAGAAGTTTAAAGCTTCCAGAGATCACCCCCTACTTCCTAAGATTCCTTTTAGGGTGTGTAGAGAACAAGAACCAGGAACATGAATCCAGTGGGAGAGACTTGGATTAGTTGAAATAGGGAGGAACTCCCTCTTTCTTTAACTGATATCCAGATTGGGACTGCAGAATTTTTCCTGAATCTCATGTCCTCTGATTTTCCCCATACCTCAACTGCTGAGCTAGTAGGGGGTGGAAGAGTCTCCCTGGCCCTCTTTCAAGCATAGTATAAATGACTCTCTCCACACAGCTTAGTTCAAAAGAATATTATGTGTCACCAAAAGATAGAACCAGCTTTAGACAACAGTAGATTGAGATCATTATGTCAAGCCTAATATATTTGCATGAGGTCATCCTACTTCAAGTTCAGAGTCCCAGGTGGTTCCTCTGGCTGATGCTAAAAACCACCTAATGTCATATTACACTTAGTCAGCATGTATAGGTGATGAGTTGGAGATGCCCCTTCTCCCTTTCCACACAATTCAGATTTCATGGTACCTTACTGTGAGTAGAATATTTTCTCTTCTTATTATTCTTTCAAGGTTACATTAAATGTTTATTTAGCTTGGTTTCACCTAGATAAACATGAGTTGTCCTGAAATCCAAAGATGACTTTGTTTATATACTCATAGATTTAGGGGTAGAAGGAACTTCAGTAGTCAACTAATCAGATTCTCTCTCTCTCTCTCTCTCTCTCTCTCTCTCTCTCTCTCTCTTTCTCTCTCTCTCTTAATGAGAAGTTAAGTGACTTCCTGAAGATTCCACAAGTAAATGGCAGAGTTAGATCTAAACATAATTTTTAAAATTACCTCATTATGTTTATTGTTCTCTTCTCCTCCTCTTTACCCTAGAAGGATGAATAAAAGAAAGGTAAAATATTAAAATATAAATATATGATAAAATATGTTAGAATATGTTAAATTGCTGTCTTTTGTTCTCAAAGACCAAAATGGCATCATTATGTTGAAGTTGAGTTACAGTATACCTGACCAGCTGATCAGACCAATATAGCTTAGAATATTCTGCCATAGGTCAAACAGAAATAATCTATGAACATTTGGGGTGGCTTCTCTAACTCTGCACATCTCATACATCTTCTGAGCTAATTCGATTTCGCTTTGTAATAGAGAACAGCACCTTTTCTGATGAGGGCACACCATGCTGAGTAGTTCTGTGCCAGTGTCTTCCATGCCATATAATAAATTCAAAAATTTTAAGAGAGACCTTGAAAGTGTCCTTGTATCACTTTTTTTTTCTGACCACCTTATGAGTGTTTGTCCTGTGTGAGTTTTCCATAAAATAATTTTTTTGATTAGCGTACATTTGGCATTTAAACAATGTGGTCAACCCATTGGAGTTGTGCTCTCTGCAATAAAGCTGGAGTTTTTGGCAGTTTAGTTTGAAAAAGGACCTCCATGTCTGGTATCTTATCCTGCCATGTGATCTTCAGAATCTTTCTAAAATGATTTGAATAGAAGAAATTCAATTCCTTAGTATGGCACTGGTATACTGCTTAGGTTTCACAGGCATACAATAACGATCTCAGGACAACAGCTATGTAGACTTTCAATTTAATAGGTAGTCTAACATCTCACCTCTCGCACTTACACTTTCCTTTGGAGGATCCCAAATACAGAGCAATGTATGTGTCGATCTCATTAACAACATGGACATCCCTGGAAAGTATACTGCCAAGTTAAATGAACTTATCCACAGAATTCAAAATTTCACCATTTAATGTAATTGATGGTTCTACTTGTGAATGGTGTGGTTCTGGCTGATGGAGTATCTGTGTTTTCTTGGTATTGTTAAGCCAAAATTAACACAAGTAACAAAGTACTGATCCATACTTAGTTGCATCTCAGCTTCAGAGGGCTACATTGAATACATAATCACCAGGAAACAAAAACTGTATCAATAGTTCATCTTGGCTTTTTCAAGTTGAAGAATTTACAATATTCAGTAGCTGACTTTGATTCCATGTTTGTTCTCAATGACTACATTGCTGAAAACATGTTAAAATGCATGGGAGCAAGCACACAGCTTTGTTTCATTCTGTAGGTGACTGGGAAAGCTTGAGAGCATTGACCATTGTCTAGAAGCTAGGAAAGCATGCCATCATGAAATTTATGTACTATACTGGTGAAATTCTCTGGACAATGAAATTTTGACATGATTTTCCATAAGCCCTCATGATTAACAGTATCAGAGTCTCTGGTCAGATCTACAAATGTCGTATACAGATCTCTGTTCTGCTCCTGCCATTTCTTTTGCAGTTGTCAGCAAATATCATATATAGACTATTCCTTGGCCCCTTCTGAAGACCACTGGTTCTCAGATAGACAGTTTCCAGGTGTAGGATCAGCCATTACACAGGGAGGATTCTGGCAAGAATATTGCCATCAATGACTAAGAATGAGAACCCCTTATAATTGGCACAGGACCATTATTCCCTTTACCTTTATAAAGATGGGCAATGGAGGCATCTTTGAATTTGGGGGGCATAACATCCTCTTGCCATATCATCTGGAAAATTTCAGTAAGCTTTTATATGATCAGTGAAAGTCTTCTACCCCCAACACACACACACACACACACGTATCTTGTAAATCTCAGCTGGAATAAAATCAGTACCAAGTGCTTTGCCACAAGAAAGGAACCTAATGGCATTCAAAATCTTTTCTTCAATTGTTCCTTGATTAGGAAGTGGCTGATTTCAACTTGAGGTCAACAGCTTCAGCATTGGTTGATGGTGGTTTGTTGAGAACAATATGGAAGTGTTCAGCACATCTCTCTCTCTCTAGGTTCAGCCCATCTGCTCTAGGAGCATGACCTTATCACTAATCAATGTGGCACCATTCACATTCAGTAGTTGAGAAGCACCATAGGTCTTTGGCCCCTAAATAGCCTTCAGTGCATCATTAAAAAAAAAAATTGGATTATTACTATTAGCATAAAACTAAATTTCATCTGCCTTCTTACTGAGCCAAGAATCTCATATCTTTCTAAGTTTTTACTGTTTTACTTTTGATGGAATTGAATGCTACCTTTTTAGAGATAGATGAACTACCTGCTGGTATACCTTATTGTGAATGCCCACAAGGCATTCACTACTTTTGTGAATACTCTTGTTAATGCCCACTCTGCATTCACTATTGCCAGTCTCTCCTAATTCCCAGGCCCTCAAAGAAATCATCAGTCACTATCTTTTGCAGTGCTTAAGCCAATTTTACCAAGTTTACCTCTGTCTGAAGTCTTCAGAGATCTCTGGCCATTATTTCATAGGAATGATGGTTTAAATACATGATAAAGTATTCAAGAATAACCATGTGAAAGCTCAAGATCTTTTATTCACGTGTTCATATCCTGTCCCTAGCTGACTTCCTGCTGACTCCCAGTGAACTCCTGATGAATTCCCAAAGAGAACCTGCTTCCTCATCCCACTGCTTAAATAGGGTCTATGAGTTCACACATACAGCCAATCAGAGAAGGAGATGTTTCCTGTTAATGATGTGATCTCAGTGTGATCCGAGTTCCCGCCCATGAGGCGGTCCCTGTTTACTCACAGCAAATCACATCCAGGAATCTCAGGCTTTATTTGCCTGTTTACTTCCTGATTGCAGAGTGCCTGACTCTTCCTCCTACCCTTACAATTCCCAACTCTTGTAAAGTGGGGACCGCTCATCACACAAGCTAACTTTAGCATCAACAATAGCTCGCTTGATCAATGAGATTACAGAGTGTATATGTAACAGAACAAAGGCAAACAACAGTATCACAGTAAGCTCCTAGACCCAACAGTGGCCAAAATCAAGCCTGGATAACTTGGTGTTCAACCCATTCAATAAAGTCATATTAAAGGAGGTAGGATGTCAATGAGGTAGGATATCATAAGTCTGTAGTTTCATTTGTATATACTTTTTGGTATAAAAAAACACAGAGGAAGTCTATATACAAGAAAAGTCATGTCCTGTAGCACTCACTGCCTCAGTAACTTTGGCAGGTGGGCATACTGGTTTTTCACCTACTAATTTAGAGGCATTGTTTATAAGTGGAAAACAGGGCAAAGCCTCTCCCTAGGCCACATGAACAGTATGTAGCCATGGGAGAAGCACACAAGCCCATTGTCCAGTTCTATCAGTCTGTAGGTATTGCATGTCACCCAAGACAATTCAATTCAGCTACTACACTTGTGTAAAGGGTTGAAACTCTGAATAAGTGCACCGGAATTTGACAACTGAGCACTTAAAGCTTTAAATAACTTTTTATTGACAGAACCCATGCCAGGGCAATTTTTTACAGCATTATCCCTTGCATTCACTTCTGTTCCGATTTTTCCCCTCCCTTCCTCCACCCCCTCCCCTAGATGGCAAGCAGTCCTATACATGTTAAATAGGTTACAATATATCCTAGATACAATATATGTGTGCAGAACCGAACAGCTCTCTTTGTTGCACAGGAAGAACTGGATTCAGAAGGTATAAATAACCCAAGAAGAAAAACAAAAATGCAAGCAGTTTACATTCATTTCCCAGTGTTCTTTCTTTGGGTGTAGCTGCTTTTGTCCATCCTTGATCAATTGAAACTGAGTTAGATCTCTTTGTTGAAGAAATTCTGGCAGTTTTTTCGATCCCCTTCACTTTCCCCCCTAAAGACTGAGGGCTTTTGTTTATCCTGACTTTGGCTGATTCTGAGGCCTCCAGGGAGCTAACCCAGACATCACACACTGGTCCTGTATTGCTGTCTCTGGTGTCATGGTCAGGAGAAACATAGCTTCCCTCAGTGTCTGGAGGGTCCCTCTGGGCCATCATCTGGTCCTTCTCTTCTTGGATCTCCAGATCATGAATGTTTCTAGTTGGGATCCATTCCTCTGATGTTGGATCTGCATCTGGAATGACAAGAGTGTACCCAGGACCCCAAACCTTGACCCAATCCAGGCCTTTCCAGATGCCATCTAAGCCCTTCCACATCACTGTGGAGAGAGAGAGAGCTCTTGTTCTTTTAGGCCAGTCCATTAGTCGCACTTTCTGCATGTGCCAGAAGCACATTGTTGGGGTAAAATCCAAAGAATTTGAAAATTGCAAGCAATTACATGTATGTATTGCCATATCTCGTGCAAATCCCAAAATTCCCTTCTCTTGTATGGATGGGAGCATCTTGGGGGTATAAATAGTCTGTCCAATGATGGCTTGGCTAGTAGGGTTGTATGGAATGCTAGTGGAATGGGCAAAGCCAAATTCAATGCAAAAGGACCTAAAGGCAGAAGATGTATAAGCTGGTCCATTGTCTGTATTAAGTGCATGTGAGATTCCTACAATGGAAAGATGGCTGCCTAACTGCTTCTCCTGATTGGAGTGAAACCATAAGGAATTGAGAATGTATATACATGGTTACATGAATGCTCTACCTCTTAATATGAGTGATGTCCATTTGCCATAGAGCATTAGATCTCAAATCACGAGGGGTTTCCCTGAAGGGAGCATAGGAGCATAAAAAGGAAGGCAAGCTGTACAGCCTTTTGCTATGCTCCTAGCTTCCTCTTTAGTTATCCTAATTTGCAAATGTAAAGCTCTAGCAGCCTGATGATAAAAGATAGGATCTGAAAGTCTACTCTGAAAATGTACATGTAGGATATAATACTTACTTGAGTGCTTTCTCACTTGCTCTTGAAGTTTTTTAAAGAGCTGTTGATATATATTAAAAAATACAAATTTTATTTGGGCTGTGGCAATTTTTTGGACCACATCTACTGAATACGCCAAATTAAAAATTATATTTACATACCCATGTGCAAGGCTTGTTTTTCTCTTTAGCAGCTTCTGTATTTATCATTTTCATCAAACGTGTTGTTTACAAGTATTCTGGCCCAGATGAGCAAATGTAATGCTGTACACCAAATTTCTGAAAACTGTCCACTCCTTTTCTGCTCCACTGTTCCTCCAAGTTGGCAACAAACTGTTTCCTCTCAGAGAAGTGGTCTAATCTATTGACATTAATTCTTCTACTAGTCTTTTTTGCCTTGGGGCTTCTGCTTTTGTTGAATGTGACTATTCAGCTTGGAGAGGATAAATCTAGGACCAATCCAGTACTCTGTATAACATATCGCTTTCATCACTCACATCCTGTCTGTTTCTTCTTACAATCCCATAGTCTATTAAATGCAAACTTTTGCTGCAAGGATGCATCTGTGAAGTTTTATTGCATTTAGATAAACAGCATAAAGTGTTGATGATTATAGTCATGATGGTCATGATATGCACCATCTTCAATAATAGAAGTCTTCAATAATAAATGACCATTCCATTCCTTACAAGGATTCCCTGCCATGTCTGATAGGCCTGAGTCTACTCTGGCTTTAAACTCACCCAAAAATATAAGCTCGTCCTCTTTTGGCACATTGACTATAAGGATCTCTGGATCTCCATAAATTTTTTTTCTTTGATCTCATCATATTTCATCATGGTGGGAGCATAAGCACTGATGATGTTGGCATGGCATTTCCCTGCAAATGACAATCACATTTTTATGAGCCTGCCATTCATTTCTTTTGAATTCTGTCTGCCTTGTTTACTAGATTATTTTTTATTGCAAAATCTACACCAACTTCATAGTACTCCATGCAGAAAAACATGCATCTAGTTTCTACTTCAGTAAGCTGGTCTTCATTTGCCAGCCTTGTTTCACTCAGGACTGCTATTGGGTATAATATCTATTGAGTTCTCTTGTCATAAATGCTATTCATCTTTCAGGTCTATTATCTATAAGTGTGAGCTTCTTGTTATGGTGAGAGGAATCAACTTTGAAGAAATTTTTGTAATTTTTTTTAATGTTCTGTAGGATGAGATCCCTGTCTGCTATAATAATCAGGCCAGGGTTGAGTAAGCAGATAATTTTTAGGGCATCTTTTTTGAGCTTCTTCCTCACAGATGGAGGTGAGCAGTACAAACCTTAGAAGGCTGCACAGATACCCAAGGGGCTGTAGAATCCCACAGCTGCTTCCACAGAGAATATGATCCTGTGTCTTGAGCTACCTGTGTGTAGAGTTCTGACTACAGCTCCCAATGTATCCCTATATGCTGCTTTGTCACTTGCCCATCTTTAGAGGGCTTTGGAATAGGTAGAAATAGTAAAATGGTATGGTGATATTTTGGGGTTCATACATAAATTATATTTAAGTGAGGTAGAATTACACAAAGTTATTAGTCTTACTCTTTCAGAGCTACAGCACTGTCCAGTGGCAGACAGAATCGAGATGACTGGTGATGACTCAAGATACAGTGGATGACTTTGGTGTCTTCAGTGTTTAAACAAGCTCTAAGAATTCCATAACACCTGCTTCAACTGCCTTCATGACCACTGGAACAAACTGTACTCCTCTGCTCATTCTACCGGGGATGTCTTTACATGCTTGGGGTAGACACCCCACTAATTCATCATAAATTTTGAGATCCCTCATTTACCCTCTACCTGGACTAACTCATCTGCTGAAATGGTTTACCAGGGTGTGGCCACTGTGCATGCTACAGCTTCTGGGAGCTACAGGTGAGAGTTAGGTGGATCAGGTAGACACCAAAGGTGAAAAGCCACCCTGACTTTTCTAACCACAGAGGTACTAGTCTTCTAAGCACACCCTATCTCCCAATAAAATATGTAAAATATATGTGCATATTATATACATATAAGATATATGTAATTAATGTAACAATAATAAACAAAAATATAAAATGATAAAGTTATAAGTATATTAAGAATAAGCTTGACAGTATATGGTGAAGTTTGACAGCATATAGTGAGGTTTTTTTTTTTTACCTTATTCCATTGATTTAATTTCATTCATCTATTCTTATATTAAACAAATATTTATCACTTTAATCCCAATGGCCAGAAATATGGTAGAATAGAGAGAGCACTGGGTGTCTAATTCTGAGCATAATACTATCATAAATAAAATAAACACAACTATATATGTATATATATATATACACAGATGTATATATATGTATATATTGTAAGGTATAACTTAGTAATCCCTAAAGAGCTATATAAATGCATGTTAAAGTTGTCGAAAATAGCACTAATACACAGTGATTAGTTTCCCGAAATTCTTGGCTTACTGTTATTAAAGAAGAGAACTTTCAAGGGGTCAGTATCACCATCTTAAAACCTAGAAGGAAAGATTTTTTTTTTTTTTTTACTTATAGGCCTTGAGGTCCAGACAAAAAACTGAGTCAAACAATTCACTAGCAAATATATCTTCCTGCCCCTAATAATTATAGGAAAGACAGTAAATTAAAAATAGTTAATTCACATAAAATGCATTCTCTTTTATAATCTTAGCAAGGAGAAAGTAGCTTTTTTTGACCTACTGAGAAATATAGCAGTGTAAGAAAATAATTCACAATTCTCTCCTCCTACTATGTAGTAAATAGGGCTAAGAATAGCTAGGCAAGCACATTAATTTTCTATCTGTTTGAAAAGATATATATACACAAAGGTTCATAAATAATGGCATCTGACAGAGTTTTTTGCTCTACCAGGGTCATATATCCCTTTATATTAAATGTGCAGACATACTCTTCAGGCTGCTACAAAAACCCAACTTTATCTTAAGTACCTGCCTCTCCCTTCAAGGTCATTGATATAGAACCTTCCTTTTCTGGGATTCCAGAAGACAGGAAAACATTGCTTCTCTTTAAAGGAATGCTGTTGTTGGTCTTGGAGAAAGATAGAAATATAATTAATAATTTAGTCTCTCCTTAGTTTGAAAATACTCCTTTTTTCCTCATTTATCAAAACATGCATACGCTAATAAGCTATCTATAGCATGTTTCAAATTATATAACATATTTTAAACATTACCTACTTTAATTACAAGAATACATAGATATCTTTTGCATAATCTGCTTAGAATCCAGTACCTGCTGAATGTTTAACATGCTGAACTCTGATTCTCCCTCTGAGTCAAAAAGGAGCTTATCATTTGCCCTTTTAAGTAAGGAAGGGAAAAGGAGCTTACTTTCCCCTCTTTCTTTAAGTTTTTCTCCTTTGGTCAGAGGTATTTTGAAGTGAACCAGAGATATCTCAAACCCTTTGGTGTTTCATTTTTCCTTTGAGTCATGAGTCTTGTACAAACAATGTCACTAATCCTACCCCCAAATAAAAGGAGGGGAAGCATAGGTGGGAAAAAGTCAGATCTTTTTAATCTTATCCAACTGGACTGTGGTTTTCTAAGCAGAGTTTAGAATTCTATATATGTAGGCACAGTGTCAATTTAATTTACTGGGTGCAATGCCAAACAAAAATTTAATGAATATCATCACAATTAGAATGCATCATAGATTTAGAGCTGAGATTTTTAAATCCAATCCCTTTGTTTTATAGAAGAGAAAGTTGATATTCAAAAATGTGGAGTGGACTATCCAAAGACAGATCAGTTGTAAACAGCAGATTTGGGACTGGAAACTGTTGTGTCCTGCTTTCTAGAGTCCACAAGTTAGGGTGACAAAATGCACTGTGCTTTCTAGAGCCCCCAAGCTAGGGCAGTTAAAATATACTATCTTAATGAAGGAGTGATGAGGTGAGACTCCTGAGGATAGTTAAAATATGGAGTCTGTTTACTCCAAGTTCTTTTCCCCTTATATACCCTCATACCAAAACAACACTGCACATGCACTAAGTATATACTATGCACATGGGACCACATAAACAACTTGCTGTTGTATTATATTGCCAACTGGAATCACTCTTTGCCACCTGGTATCACTCTACTTCAATTACAACAGGTTGTCACTGCCTCCTAACTTCTCAGGAAAGCCAAGAACCCTTAGGGAAGGGAGTTGAACCAGACATTGCTATTAGGTTCCCTCTGGGCTGAAGAGTCTTATATCTCACCCAGAGTTCCTTCACTATTTGTGGCCCTCCACAGGAACCCAAATCCTTCTATACAATACTTGGTGTTCATTCCAGAACATAATGAGTCTGTTTCTGATAATTTGATAACAATTTCCATTTCTATAGTGCTTAAGTGCTTCACAAAGTACTTTGATCTCCAAAACTCTATAAGATATTGTAAATAATGCAAACATTGTTATCCAAATTACAGCAGTATTATGAATGCTCAAGAAAGATAACAATTTCCATTTCTATACTGCTTAAATGCTTCACAAAGTACTTTGATCTCCAAAACTCTATAAAATATTGTAAATAATGCAAAGCATTGTTATCCAATGCAACTGAGATTTATAACAGTTGACTAATTTAACCATAGTCATATAGTCAGTAAATATCAGAATAAGAACTCAAAAGTAGATCTACTGGTGCCATGCCCAGTGATCTTTAGACATACTCCCAGGAAAATTAGAATAAAACAAAACATGACTCCTTCCTTATTCCCTTTTAGTAATAGGCTAATTATCTGATATCTTGTTAGTATACTGAAGAAAAGCAGAAATATTTTTGTTTTCTCATTGTCATATAACATCTTGAACTCTTTTGGAGTATACAGATTTAGTCCTTTATGGAAGACTAATCTTCAGTTCATTTGCTCCATATAGAGTCTATTGGCATTTGGTGGTATAATGGGAATAAAACACTGGACTTGGATTTAGAAAGACTCACCTTTGAGTCTTTAATGAGTTCAAAACCTACCTAAGACACTAGTTATGTAATCCTGGGTAAGTCACTTAACCCTGTTTTCTTAAGTTCCTCATCTGTAAAATGAGCTGGAAAAAAATGGCTAACCACTCCAATGTCTTTACCAAGAACACCTCAGATGGGAACATGAAGAGTCAGACATGACTCAAAATAACTGAAAATCACAACCAAGAGATCACCTTCTAACTTCATAAAGGCTTTATAAAGACTAAATTAATATTTTTAGAGTTCTTTAACCTTTAAAAATTATTAACTTTTGTTTTATTTCTAAAATGTCTTTCACCCAAAGCATTAAAATGTTAGGAAGAAATTTGGAAAGAATTAGTAAATGGTTTCTAATATAACTCTTTTCATTTTTTGAATATTATTTTATTTTTCCCAATACATTTTCCCAAAACAAAACCTTGTTTTCCAAATATTTCTCCTTTCCTGCCCTCTACCTCCTCCCCAAGATAACAAACAATGTGATGTAGGTTAAACATCTGAAATTATTTTAAACATATTTCCATATTCACCATGCTGCATAACAGAAAAAAAAATCACAAGAAAAAAAAAAAATCAAGCAAAGAAACAACAAAAACAAAAGATAAAAAATACTATGCTTTGATCTACATTCAGTCATCCATAGTTCTCTCTCTGGATGTGAATGGCACTTTTCATCATAAGTCTTTTGGAATTGCTTGAATCACCCCATTGTTGAAAAACTCTTTTCTTAATTTGTTGTTGTTTGTCATGTCTAAAGAACAACAATAAATATAATATGCTTTGTTAGATTTAAAGAGTAAATACAATTTGTTGTTATCATAGATGGTGCAGTGGATAGAGCACTGGATTTGGAATCAGAAAGACTTCTTTATGTGCTCAAAACTAGCCTTATATGCTTAGTATCTATGTAACTCTAGGCAAGTCACTTAACTTTGTTTGCCTCAGCTCCTTATTTCTAAAATGAGCTAGAGAAGGAAATTACAAACCACTCCAGCATCTTTTAAGAAAACATTAAATGGAGTCACAAAGAGTTAGACATGACTGTAATGACTCAATGACAAAAGAGTCTATTATAGGAGAATCTCTGAATGTAGCTTAGGTATAGCTGGTTTCTGGCTTTCTCAAATGTGTGCTAAGAGGTCCCCAACTACTATATATGCAATCAAGATAAAAATGCATATTGTTTTTGTCCTATAGAAAATTTAATGTAAGTAAAGACTCACATGAGTCCATAAACTGATATAAAATACACAAGGTACTCAAGGTACACCAGAAGCTTCTCTTGGAAGACAATTGAATTTAAAATTACTTTTTGGGCCAAACTTTTGAAATTATGATAGGCAAATACCTCTACCACAAGGAAGTATCCCCTCATCTTCCATGACTCATAATTCTCCCTATAATATGGATTCTTCTTTGAAAGCAAACATCACTTAGAGGTTACTAAAAATGCAGCTCCTTTTCTCTATACCATATCACAATCACTCATTGCTAAGTTCTCAGTCTCTTGCTTGCCTATCCCTGCCCCCATGTTGTGGCTTTGCTATTGAGTCAAATGAGTATTCACTTCATTCTCCAAGACATGCCATTGCTCAAGAAATCCCAGTCTTTCTGTCAAAGTCCAATCCTAAAATTTTCAAAATACAGTTATTCATGAAGCAATTTTAAGGACAGCACTGTCCAAAAAATCTTCTTTGTATAGAAGGTAAGTATTAAGATTATGCTACCTAAGAAATTAAACCTCCCTTCTTGTAAAAAATGAGATTTGTACATTAACTTGAACATGTATAAGTTTATTTCAATCATGACCTTGTCTAAAAACTCTCTGAGTATCCTAACTACTGCTATCCTGTAAACTGGAAAAATCCAATATCAATAACTCTACTCAATGGTAGCATGACCTTCAAAATCAACGTTCTCTTCTAAACTCTCAGTTCCAGTGTTCAAATGTGCATACACATGTTTATTTCTGCACCTTACTGCCATGAATTGCCATAAAAGGATATATATGTTTGAAGGGACAGAAATGGAAAAAAAAATATCCTCCTGACTCCCACCTCTATTCCATTCAATAAGGTTCTCATGAAGGTAAAAGTACAAGGAAGAGGTTTAAAAAAAAAAAAAAAGAACAAAAAGAAGGTAAGAATGTGTTGCTCTCATTTATAGACTCTGCAAAGGAGACAGAAGGAGCTTCTCTGATAAGATTCCATATTTCTAAATCTGAACTTCCCCAGTAACTGAAAGATAATTAAGAGCTGCTCTGTCCTCTCATGGCATCAGTAAACATTTCTGTGTTCTGCAAAGGGAGTTGCTTCACTCACCTAAAGATCCTTAAATTTATAAAATTAATAAACTCATCAAATTGATTCAATCAGCCCCCTTACAAATGTATGCCATGTTTCTATCTCTAGCTATAGTCAAAACCCATTTTTTTTATTCTAAATACCTACTTCTCCATTAAGAGATAGGGCAGCGAGGTGGTGCAGTGGATAGAGTGTTGTCCTAGAGTCAGAAAGATTCATCTTCCTAAATTCAAATCTGGCTTCAATCTTCTGCTAGCAGTGTAACTCTGGGCAAGTCATTTAATGCTGTTTGAGTCAGTTTCCTGTTCTATAATATAAAATAGGTAAGAAAATGGCAAATACCTCCAGTATGTTGCTGGGAAAACTCCAAACAGGATCACAAAAAGTCTTGTCACAACTGAAAATCATTCAACAATAACAACCATTAGGAGACTACTTGAAGATCTTTAATACAGCATCCAGTGTCCCTAATGTAGTAATTGTTCTTCAAGAAATGTTTTACCAAATCACTACTGTGATGCTTAATCAAAAGGTTGTTTCAATAATCTAATTGTTCCCTTCCCTATTTTCACCTTGTAATTAAAATTGCTATTGTAATTTGGATAATAATATCTCTGTTTTATTTTAATTCTTCAAAGGTATTTCATATGTTTAGGAACTTTTTAGTCTTTATTATTTAAAATCATCTGAATATGATTTCTGATATGACTTCAGTAGAACAGTTCTTTATTTTCTTCCTCATGCCTGTGTCTCTTATATCATCACCTTTTAAAATTTCTCCATGTTGGATAGTGCCAGCACCCTATGCCAAGAAGAAAACCTTCAGAAGAAGAAGAAAACCATACAAAATATTGGAAGATAAGTTTTAGAAACTTTTTTGAGAGTCAGGTATCATAGAATATGACTATAATCCCTGCTACTGCTAGAGACTGAGAATGATAAATTGCTTGAGTTCAGGAGCTCTAAAGTCCAATGTACTAAAATGACCTTAAGTCTGGTGTCAATATGGTTAAGTCCCTGAGATTGGAATCCATCAGGATATCTAATGAGGGGCAAACTAGTTCAAATCAGAACTCAAGCAGGTCACAGTCCCAGGGTGGAACAGCAGAGGGGTCAGTTCCTTGAGTAATCATTGTATTGCCAAACTAAATGGAAAAAAAGAAAGGAAGGGAGGGAGGGAGGGAAAAGGGGAGGAAAAGAGGAAGGAAAGGAGGGAGAGAGGGAGAGAGGAAGGAATAAAGGGAGGGAAGGTAAAGGGAGGGAGGGAGGGAGGAGGGAGGAGAAAGGAAAAAAGGAAGGGAAGGAGGAAGGAAGGGGGAGGAAGAAAGGGGGGAGGAAGAAAAGGAGGAAGGAAGGGAGGACAAAAGGAAGGAGAGAGGGAAGGAAGGAGAGAGGGAGGAAGGAAGAAGGGAGAGAAGGAAAAATAAGTAGAGTAGAAGGGAGGAATAGAGTAAGGGGAGGGAGAGTGAGAGGGAGGAAAAGGAGAGAGGGAGAAAAGAAAGGGAAGAAGGGAAGAAAAAAGAGGAAAGGAGGGAGGGAGGAAAGGAGAGAGGGAAAAAGAAAATTTTAACATTCAGTATAAAAGTAAATCTTATTTTTAAAGCCACCACAGTATTATTGACTGACAAATCACTGAAGTAATATTTTTTTTAAATTGAAGAAAACAGGATAGTATAATGGAAAGGGTGCTCAGTTTAGAAAGAAGAGAACTGGGTTTGAATCCTGATTATCACTTACTTAAGCTGGTAGGGGAACCAAATTTTTATTAGGCACTTGCTTAATGTGTCAGAACCTTGCTAAGAGCTTTACAGATGTTATCTCATTTACCTGAACAAGAACTTTGCAAGATAGGTGCTGCTATTATCCACATTTTACAGATGAGGAAACTGAGGCAAACAAGTTAAATAATTTGCTAATCATCACAGGAGCTGCTAAGTATATGACACTGTATCCAGGCTTAATAACCTATTAATTACTCCACCTAGCTCTATGGTCTTGACATTTAAGTTCTCTGAGCTTCTGCTCCTCCCCTATTAAAGGGAGGTTATTACATTTCCACTGGTTACCTGATAAAGATATTGTTAGAAAAGTGTTTTATAAATTTTAAAGAAATATATTTAGGAAAACATATCTTCTGAATCTTTGTATCTAGTTAGATTTTTGTAGGACCCACAAACTTGCCTGTACAAGGCATTCTGAGAAACCAGTTTTTGAGGATATAATATGATATAAGAAAACTTAAAAGTTGTTAATTTCCTGAATATCTCTCTGCCTTTGCAATTGGTGAATAAAAGTTCTTCTTAAAAGAAGTTGAAATCTTCTCTACAAAGGCTCCTATTTTCTATTAGTATGAATTTCCCATTGATGCTAGCAGACACATTAAAAAAAGAAAGAAAGAAAAGAAAAGAAGAAGAAACACTGGAGCTATTTAAGCAATTTTTTTTTGGTGGTTGGGGTAGGAAAAACTTTCTCAAGGATTAGACCATAGCTGATGTACTATTTTCAGAAATCATAAAGAATTTTCCAGTTCTTAAGTATTGTTCTTCCTGTGTACATGTGTATGTGTGTTTGTGTATGTTTTTCCATACTGAAAAACTGTGATCAAATTCTAGGCTTGCTCACTGACTTTATTGTATTCTCTAGGCAGTAGAAATTGAGCCATTTACAAAATATATTATATTTAATGTATACATATATACATATATACATATATATATTTAGACATACACAAGTGTATACACATATCCATACCCACAGAGAGTAGGGATTAAAGACATAGTGTCCCTGAAACCTACAAAATTCACATTAAAATTCTTGGCCTACTCTTTATACCAGAGAAGTCTTTTTTTAATTTTCTGTTATGGGGTATCTATAGTACAATTTACAATGGAAATTTTAAGTTGTCATCTGCTGGTCTAAATGTCATCTGTGGCTTCCACAAAACTCCGAAAAAATTCCCAATAAATTTCTTATGCTGATCTGTGATATATAAAAATTGTAATGGGGACCATTGTGATGTGACAGGAATACTATATCTATACATATATAATAATAAGAAGCAATACCCTAGGGTTGGATCAGGATAATAGGATATTGAAATACTTTAGAATGGGAAGGGGAAATTATTATTACCACTTCATATAAAGTAAATAAGAAGAGAAAACAAGGATGAAAAACTAAAACTGATTGGGTAAATATACCCATCTTTCATTTCAAGTTTGTAAGGATTGTCTTGAATTCTAGTTATGATCAATGCATTGGCTATTAATAATGTGCACATCTTAGTTTAAGACATCTTAGATTGGGGAAGTGAATTAGCAAACTAACAAATCTCTTCAAGATCTTTCTGAGTTTTCATTTTTCCATCTATAAAATGGAGATAATAAAATGAGGATAATTTGTATAATGAACGTTTATACGGGATCAAATCAAGTTAAGTAAGTATAGAATACTAATTTTTTATATTTTTATTTTATTTTAAATCTTTTTAATTTTCAAAACATAGGCACAGTTTTCAACATTCACCCTTGCAAAACCTTGTCTTCCAATTTTTTTTCTCCCTGCCTTCCCTCCAGCCCCTCCCCTAGATAGCAAACAATCTAATATATGTTAAACATGTGCAATTCTTCTATACATATTTCCACAATTATCATGCTGCAGAAGAAAAATAAAATCATAAAGGGAAAAAATAAGAAAAAAAACAAAATTCAAGCAAACAACAACAAAAAAGGTGAAAATTTTATATTGTGACAGTTACCACAGACTCTGGGAACAACACTATAATTTTTATGTATTATTGTTACTAAATTTATTTTTATTTTCATTTGTTATTCTTTTCCATATATTAGAATTTATTTTGTAGTCTGACAGTAACAATTAAGAGAAACTGTTGAGGTAGAAATGATGGGAAACTTAGAAAAGAAATGACCACTATATATTTTAATTTGTGGTAGATGAGGAAGGAAAAAGTCAACCATTCTCTAACATACAGGCTACATTGAGGAGAACTGGTTTCAGTAAATTCAAAAATAACCTCAAATTCTATTGGGGAAATTGGATGGGATGCATTAAATCCTCATGACATAAAAAATTTTAGTAAGAAAATAAACTATTGGACCATTTAAATTTTTAAATGTTATTAGAAACTAATTATATGGGATGACTCTTTGGATGGGGGAAAGAGAAGGAATACAGAAAGAAACAGTCATTATAAAAAAAAACATAGTATAACAATAAAAATACATTTTAAAAAGACTTATAGAACATGAATGCAAAATCAAGCAGCTGAGGATGAATTCAAAAGAGGGGCTCATATTTCAAAAATTAATATCAGAACTTTTAACTTCAGACAAACTTAGACTCAAAATGGTTGCTAAAGACATCAATAGAATTGTTTATATATATATATATATATATATATGAAAAAAAAAGAAAAAAGTACTCAAACTCTTTTACTTTCTTTACTACAGGGAAGAAGCTTCTGAATCAGAACCAAATTATTTACAACAGAGTAGAAATTCAAGATAAGTGAGAAAACAATAAAAGAATACCCATTTGCACTCAATGAGTTCAAATCATCTTTGCTGGGTAAACTGCTATAATTGTTGAGCCACTATTCATGGAGAGAAAGAGAGAGACAGAGAGAGGCAGAAAGAGAGAGACAAAGGCTGAGAGAGAGAGAGACAGAGAGAGAAAAAAATAATTGGGGACAATGGGAGAGATGTAACCAGACTTGAGCTTGGCTAAAGTAATTCTCATATTTAAGAAAAGGGAAGAGAAGGGACCCTACAAACTGGGGTTGGTGATTTTGACATCAGTCCTTGGTAAAAATTCTAGAATATAATAATGAAAATGATAATTAGTAAGCATTTAGAAATGGAAAAACCGATTAAAAGAGTTAGCTTGGGTTCATCAAGAAAAGGTCATGCCAAGCTACTCTAATTTCTTTGATCAACATGATTATCAGACTAGTAGAAGAGGGGGGAAAAAACAAAACAAAATATAGAATACTCAGATTACAGCAACATGATTCAGCAGTTTTTCATTATCTCCATATGAACAAGAGAGAAAGCTGGTGTAGACTACCGTACAGTTAGGCAAATTCAAAATTGGTTTAATGATGGGCTCAAAAAGCAGTGATTAGTGGAATAATGTCAATCTTGAATGAGATCCCTACTAGAGTTCTATAAGGATCTCTCATTGACCCTGTTCTATTCAACATTTAAAAAAAAATAGATTAATTGAATAGAGACATAAATAGCATGCTTTTGAGGCTTATAGATAGAGGCTGCCCTGATATTTATATAATACTTTAAATATGGGATATCCCGATAGTTTTAATGTAGGCATAAACTATTAAAGATTAAGACTCTGGGGATTATCATTAAACTGTCTCACTTGCTCTTCTCAACATCTATACAATGACAATTCTACAAGTATTATTATGATAACCTCATTTTATTGATTAGGAAACTAAGGATCAGTGGAATTAATTCAGGAGTCAGCAAAGGAATGTGCAAATGATCCATTAGTAAACAAAAAATGACATTAAACATTTTTGTTATTTCATTTCAGCAGTATCCTACTCTTCATGACCCCATCTGAGAGTTTTCTTGGCAGATACTAGAATGGTTTTCCATTTCCTTCTCCAGATCATTTTTTTTAGATAAAGAAACGGAAGCAAACAGGGTGAAGTGACTTGCCCAGGGTCATATAATTAGTACATATGTGAGGCTAGATTTAAAGTCATGAAACTGCATCTTTCTGATTTTTATTCACCATGCTACCCCTAGCTGCTCATTAGACATACAAAAGGCAGCACAGCTGTTTGGTGCACTGGCAGTTGCTATCTGTCTTACCTGCTCTCCTTTCCCTTTTCTGTACACAGTGATTGTACTAGAAGGTCAATTAGGTATGTCTCTTTACAGACAGAATGGTAGGAAGATAAGCAGCAAAGTGGGCAGTCATCCATCCCCAATCTGTGAATTGTGTGCTTAGTGATTGACCACACACACTCCTTCTTAGACATATAGTTGGAAACAAACATCCTTTCCTTTTCTTCCTAGTCTAATGCCTACTATGGCTGTAGTGCATACTTGGTATATCTTCTAGCCCAGATTCTGCTCCCCAGTAGCCCAGAAGTTTTTTGCTTCTCATCCAGGCTTCCTCGGGAATGAGAAAAGATGTAGACTAGGAAGAACATGTAAGGGACAGTATCAATGTTAACAAATAGCAACAGTACTTATCTAGCAAGAGGCTGAAGCTACAGCTGCACCTTTAGTTTCAACTGCCACTGTCCAGAATCTTAAACAACTCTACAGAATTCAGTCCAACTCATAACTTCCTACTCATTGGACAATTTAGAAACAAATAAAGGTTATTTGCTGCTAGGACACCAGGATATCTATCCAGGTGTTTTACCTCCTGCCCTACACTGACCCTTCCTCCCCACTTGGAATAATATCTTCTGGCCCTGAGATCTGACCTTCAGAGACCATTAGTATGAGGAAAGATGGAATGTACCCTAGATGAATTTTAATAAAAAACTTTTTTCATACTCGATGAATGAATCTAAAAATGAGTATTGTGATTTATTACCTAAGTATGGCCAATAATGCACTTCCTTTATATGGATCTTTGAAATCCTTTTTAAATCTTTTTGAGATAATCTTTTATTCCAAACAGCTGTAAAAATCATTTATTACAACAAATTGAACTTAGAGCCAGATCTTAAAATCACTATATCACAAAGTGTTAATCCAAGAATATTTAATTACATTATTCTCAATAAAAATGAGAATTTTTAATGAGATCAAAATTTGTTTTTGTACCATAAATAAATTAAATGATTAAAAATATTTACTTCCTCTTTATCAATGCATTATGTTGTTATGTTACTATACATATAATTGGTATGTGCATAATTTATTCCAAAATATCCATAGATTTAGAGACAAATGTTTATACATATATGAGACAGTTTGGTACAATGGATAGAGAATAGGCCTTAGAGCCAACCAAACTTAGGCTTAAGTCCTGTTTCTGACATATAATTATATGAGCTGAGCAAGTCATTTAAACTTTGAATGCTCTAGCTACTGGTATCAAACTCAAATAGAAATAAGACCAACTAAAAAGTATATAAGGTTCCCTATGGGCAGCATATTGACTTATAAAACTACAACTTAAACATTATCTGTCTTCTAATGTACTTTTGTTTATTATTTTGTTGAAAAATTTCTCAATTACATTTTAATCTTGTTCTAGCTGCACTTACGAGTGATGCTTTTTGATATCTCTACTCTAGGCCATGCAGATTATAAATTACAGAGAAAATCCAGCACTTGTGCACACCCGACTTCTTTTTAGGTGAGGGAAAATTTGAATAACCAGACATATTTGGGTAAGGAAATAGCTGAGTATATTGCAGTATCAACTGGTACCAAGAACAGCTGGGAAAAGAGCAAACCTTTTCTTGGAACTTCCTTCAGTCCTTGAGAAAATAGATACGATTCCAACATCAACCTCAATCTTCTGCTTCAAGATGATGTCTATGGATCAATGGCTTTTCTAGGTCTCCCCTATCACTTCACAGTGTAGTTCTTTTTTTCTTTTTCATTTGCCAAGTGCTCCTATCCTGACTAGAAAGGTGTCCAGAGATTGGTAATAACTACTGAAAAGTCAAGATATATTTGCACCTGATAAATTAAGACATTTCTTCTTATCACTCAATTTGAGTAGAGTAATCATAAAAGATACTCCCATTCTTACAGTGAATATAGACTCAGTTTTTTTAATGTATTGATTGGTTTTGATTATTTTTTCTTCCTCTTTAAAAAAATCTTTTTAAGGAATGGCTTTTAGATAAGGAATAGATATATGGAGGGATATAGTAGAAATGTAAGATGTAGGTGCTGTTAAAGCAAAAGATGTCAGTTAAAAATCCAATGTTTAAAAGTTTTTTTTTTTTTTTTTTTTTATTGAACTACTCAGGAACAAGGCACATTCCTCTTTCCTTCCTCCATCTCCACTCAAACCCCAGGTTCGCTTATATTTGAGGTTTTATTTTGTCTTCTCAAAGAAGTCTGCATCCTGGATCTGCTGGGGTTACGACCCCTCTCTTCACCCCTTCCATCTGCCTCCAGGACAATCCTTATCTTCTGTCTATGATCATTTCATTAGAGTATCACAGCAGTGTCTTAAAAACCAGACTTCTATCATGTCCACTTTTGAAAAATAGAATGAATTTGACCTTTTAGAGCCCTCAACAAAGCTAACCCACAAATCTCATATCATTGGTGAATAGCCTCAAATTATAAGAATGTCTACTCAATTTAACATGGATTCACTTAGAGAGGCAGTGCTTTGGCTGAAGTTTAAGCATTTATCTCAGGCTCACAGGCTTAAAGTTATAAATTGGACTTGAATCTTTTGATGTTCAAACAATTTCTGATGAAGAAATGCAACCTCTGATTTTAAAAATTGGTAGGTTAAAATATTAAAATGACTTCTTGGACATTAAATAGCTATTTTCTAAAAAAAAAAAATCTATTATTTCATTTTAAGTGAATCAGACACATGTGGATTATATTTCCTTAAACTACACAGGGTTTTTAACAATTAAGGGAATTTGATTTGGGTTTTATTGAATTCAAAGCATTTAGAACCCATTTCCTATACCTTACCTCCCTTGATCTTATTGGGTGTTCTCTGATCCAACACAGTCTCTTCATTAATGAATTTTACTGTATAAAGGGAAAATACAAAAGATGAGAGAATCGGAATACCGAAAACTAGAATGAGAAATCTTAATAACCTCAAACCTAGACATTATGCTTTAAGATTGAGATCACATAATAAAATTAAAGAGGTTCTAGAAATGGAATCAGAAGATTCTGGGTTTCCATCCCCTCTCTGGGCTTATGCAACCAATAATCTAGCATTTCAGAATCTAGACTTACACAGGCAATGAACAATATCAGGCCTTTCTCTAAAATTACTCCCTTATTGGTTCATTTTTGTCTCAACTAATAGCTGCTTTTGAAAATTTTCAACATATAAAGCAATTTTAGTTCCTTCTTTGGGGCTTTTGTTTATATGGGGGAAATTTTCTTATTGTTGAAGAAAACAACACATTTTTATATCAGAGCAGATTTTATTTGTGCTCACAAAATGCAGAATACATAAAAGAATCACTGTACCCAGAAAACAAATCAATGCAAAGATCTTTCATTGATGATTTCTACTTTTTTCAAGGCCTTATGTAATTTTCATAAATCATAGCCTGAAGGGTCTAGACTGTTCTCTAAAGAGTTACTTGGGATTGTTAGAACAGCTATACCCTTCCTATTGATATTTCATTAGATGAAAAATGTATAGTAATAGCAAAGTGCAAAACTTGACTCTTTTTCACCTCTGTTTTGTGAGTTTTATCTCATACTGATTCTTTGGGAGTGGAGGAGGAGGATAAGTGCAATCTTCCCTCAAAAGGAGTGAAAATAGTAACATGGCAGGAAAATAGCATGGTTAGTAGCATGTAGTGGGGTACAGACTTAAGAATCATTTGAGAAAGTAGGGCAGAAGTAGTGTTTGAACAAATATGGTTGGAAGATGTATAACCTATATACAGTGAGCTGTCAATGCTAGGGAAATAGTTATAGGTGTAGATCAGAGCATATATTGGCAAGAGTGGTAGACTCAGAAGGAATGTTATTTGTCACATATATACATATTGTCTTTCTTAATAGACTATATGCTCCATGATGACAGGGATGGATGATCTTACTTTTATCCTCACTAGGCACTTAATACACATGTATTGATTGACTGACTGCAATAACTATTGCAATAACTATAACTGGCATTTATATAGCACTTTAAGATGTCTGTAGTTCTTTTTATGTCTCATTCCAAGAATGTCTCTTTTGCAAATAATAGAATAGGGTCTTAGAATGATAAAGTAGCTTCCTTTTGGTCACATGGATAGTAGTTGTTACTGTTATTGCAATACTTATCATTGTTTATTACTTTTATTGTTTTTATTCTTATTCTAATGTATTAAGGTCCTTTCTAAGAACTCCACTTGAAGAAACCATGTATCATTTCCATTTACTTACAAATTATTTTTTAATTATATTTTTAAATGTATGGAATAAAATTAGCATTTTCAAAACATGGTTCAGTAAAAAGGAGATTGTACATAAAATTGCAAATCTTCTATAAACAACTTGCTATTCTTTTAAAATATATGACAAAATTACCATGTAAATTTTTCTTCTTTTTTTTTCTTCCCTTCTCCCCACTCCACCCTAGAGTTGGCTACCATTAGACCCAGACAGGTGTGTGTGTGGGTATTTAAAACATTATTTCTATTCATCATTTCTTTCCCTGGATGCAGATAGAGTTTCTCCTTATGTGTCTTTTGAAATTAATTTGTATATTTATGATAGATAAAAATAACTTTTTTGCTAAAATTATTCTTTAAAAACAATATTGCTATTATTATGTGAAATGTTCTCTTAGTTCTGCTCATTTCACTTTTCATTATTTTATACAAGTGTGGTGTTTTTCTTCTTTAAAATAAGAATGGTTCTCTCTGGGAGAAAGCAGGTTTCTCGGGGAGGTTTTCTGGAGGCAGCCTTAGTTTCAGTTGAGAGTAATAATCACCCAAATGCAGCCAGGTGCTAAAAATGCAAATGTTTATTTTCTCCTTCCAAAATAGCCCAGTTAGTTGAGGCCTATCTCTCTGCTTGGTTCCAAGAGCTCCCTCCGAATGTCTTCAAATCCAAAGGTTTGTCCTTCAGCCCAGCCAGCTAAGTGGAAAATGGAATGGATCTGTCTTCCCTCGGAGAGAGGGCTTCTGGCTCTCAATCTCCCAGAGTGCTCTGCATCTGTCCCAGCATGCTCCTCTCCAATCTAATTCAGCTGAACTCCCTTAACTGGGCCTCTGCTCTTTTCTTATATATCAGAGAATGGGATTATGGGTTTTCTCCCATAGTGCTCTCTGGCCCTAAGAGCTTCAAGGAAGGTGTGAATTTGGATATCTCATACTAAACCGTGAAATCTCCCAAACGTGTGAAGTCCAATGAGTAAAGGTGTGAACACAAGCATTGTATCAAGTAGTTCTATTTAGTACCTTGTTTCAGGTTCTGGCCCAAAACATCTTGTAGGATTAGATCAATGATACTGAATCATGCTAAATCAGATAATTATTGTCTCTATCAGCTCTAATGAGCTGATTTCCATTTTTTTTTATTACTGTGCTTATCATGTGTACTATACTATAAGACAAGCATAGTATAGTAGTATCCATCACAATCATATGCTTGTTCAACTATACCCATTAATTGATGGGAATCCCTGCAATTCTAAGTTCTTTGCCACCATAAAGAGAGCTACTATAAACATTTTGGAACATGTAGGTTCTTTTTCTTTTCTCCCCATCAGCTCTGGAAATAGACTAAGTAGTGGTATTGCTGAATCAAAGGATATAAGAAGTGTAATAGCTCTTTGGCCACAATTCCAGATGGTTCTCCAAAATGGTTAGATCATTTTACAATTCTACCAACAATGAATTAGTGTCCCAATTTTTCCACATCCCAACATACACCATTTTCCCCTTTTATTATTTTAGCCAATCTGTCTAAATAAAATATTTCAAGGTTGTTTTAATCTGCATTTCTCTAATCAATAATGATAGAGAGCATTTTTATATATTATAAATTATTAGATTATTTTTTCCACTGGAAAACTGCCTGTTCATATCCTTTGACTATCAATTGGGGAATGACTTATATTCTTATAGCTTGACAAAATTCTAACTATTATATGTAAATTTCCCTCCATCTTATGTTTACTCACTAGTCTGCTTCTCAGCATCCCTTGTTACCCTATCTCTGTTACCACCTTTCTTTGCCTCTTACCTTCTTCTTCCTCATTTTACCCAGTCTAAAATTCTGGTCCTTCTCTTCTCTTCTCACCCTTCTAATCTTAATTTATTCACTTCATAAAAAGTCCCTTCTCCATCCTATCACTTAGTTTTCTCACCCCTCTAGAAGTTCTGAAAACTTCTAAAATTCTTCAGATGTCCACTTTGTTTCCTCTTTAACCCAGATAATGGTAAGATTCCAACATTATCAGTCTTCAGCCCCCACATATTTCTTGTGTATTAGTTCTTCCTTTCATGCCCCATTTTATGAGACAATTGCTCTTTTTTATTTATAAATTATTTTTAAAGCACCACTTATAGAAATTGAGGGGCAACATTCAAATTCAATATACTGTATGCTTATATTTTATGTAGTTTTAAGATGGTGTGCTCCATTTATTTTGAAGATTATTTTGCTCACAAATACATTTCATGGAAGAACTTCTACAATTTCTTTTGAAACAAGGGACATTTATTTTCGAGGAAAAAAATAAACAGTTCTTTAGAGGATGTGACTGAAGTGGTAAGTGTGCAGAGAAATTTCTTTCCAATGAAGCCTTTTTTAGTTAGCACAAGAGCTGTGAACACTTTTTCTGGAGGAAACTGAAACCAGCTTTAAATAAGTCTGGTTTGGAGCACAGAGGCAAGGTTATGCCTCAAAGATCTTATCTGAGCTCTTTTGTTTGTTTGTTTGTATTGTTTCTTTGGGGCCAATTGAAGGAACAGTCCAGTTTGCTTCATTTTGAAATAAGATTTCTTTAGATTCATTTCTTCCAAAAAAGACAGCATCTTCCCAGTTCATCTTCATTCTCCTGAAGAAATATGGTGAAAGGTTAGATGGGGTAACAAGCCTGAATAGTCTAAAGGGACTCTGAATGTCTGAGTCTACCCCACAGAACTGCAAAACCTTGCCACCATACCACTGTGGTCTATTTTTTTTTCCCAGAGAGCTTGTGGTTAACTGAGTCCTATAATTGAAGTTTCCAAGCTTCTTCCCCTGACAAAAATATTATAGGCTTTAATATAAGTTTACTGATGGCTGTGCAAAGGGCAAGGGAAAAAAAAGAGAGAATCACTGCAGCTGGGACTTATTTTTATAATCATCATTTTATAATCGTCATTATAATCATCATTAACATTTTTAAACTTTTACTATATTTAAGGAAATTGGGATAAAAGGAGAGACAAGACTTGATCCTTGCTGAAAAGAGGCATTCAATCTATGGAAACAGGAATAAAACACAGATCAGTATCAGTTCAGGGAAATATATATTGATGCCAACTCAATGGATAATTAAATGACTCCTATGGTGAGCTGCTCCAAATGCTAAAGAATTTCAGAAGATAAAAGATGGTATCTGAGATGAAGCATTTGGTATCCTTTCTGTTTTCTGACTCTGTCACACATTACCACACATTTCGTGGAGTCACAAAAATTTACTAGTCTTCAATTTGTTCAAATGTAAAAACAAATTAATTTATTAATCGATGAGCTTTCCAGGTTTGATTGGTGGGCAGGTCAGTGATATCATGGAAGTCAATATTCAATTAAAAAAAATGTTAGACTGTATGGTACAAGGATGTCAAGAGCCAGAACATTTCCCCACAGCTACTGGTGATGATGCACTCATTCCCAATACCCCAACCTAACTCTGCTTTCAGAGAGGTTGTGTTGAAGACTGTCAAATAAGCTGAATCAAATGGCCCCTACCCTTGTTTCACCTGGTAGAGAAACTGAAGCTGCTGGGTAGGGAAAACAAACAATCAAACAAACAAAAACAAGATATATATGATCGTTGAAATTGAGACAAATGATGTGAGGATCCAAAATGCCCTAAAGGTATGCTGAAGGTGTGTATGCTTTTTATAAACAGCAATTCCCAGAATTGCATTGTCCCAGAATTGGTGGGAAAATGGTCATCTTTGACCAGCTAGCCATGAGTTCAGGTAGCTAGCTGGCTCAGTAGGCGGAATACTAGGCCTAGAGTCAGGAAGATTTGAATTCAAATCTTCCTTAGGTATTTCCTTATTGTATGACAATGCCCAAGTCTGACTCTGTTTCCTTATTTGTAAAACAAGGTTAATAATAATACCTATTTCTCAAGGTATTGTGAGGATCAAATGTAGTAGTATCTATAAAGTGCTTAACATCATGCTTGGCACATGGTGAGTTCTTGATAAATGTTTGTTCCCACTTCCTTACCCAAGAACTGTAATATTGTCCTCTTGACTGATTCTTCAAGGGCTCCCATTCCCTGAAGAGTGAAACTTATGTTCCCCATCCTGACTTCTTGGTAAATCAGTTCAACTATAGATTATCTTCTTTTCCTGAGTCTCTTATTCATTTATACTTCAAAGAATTTTCTCTGCCAGCCCTCAGTATTTAATTGCTTTTACTATCCATTAAATGCCTTTGCTCCTACTTACCTGTAACTATATGAGGCAGAAGAAAATAATGAAACTGATTTTAGAAACTAAAATTTATATTATATAATTTCAATTGGGGCCTCACTGCAGCCAGGAAATATTTTTATCCTACCCTAAGAGATATACTATCTCACTCACTATAATAACTTTTCTTTACCTTTTCAATCATTCCATGATTCTTGCTTCCTGAATTCTTTCCCAATAAACTTGCTTCATATTTCACTGAAAAAAGTAAAATTGTTCTCTATTAATAGCTTATATATCTGCCTATTTTGTATTATATCATTCAGATACTTTCAGATACTTTATCCAGGTCATTCTCACTATACGTGGGGATAATTCAAAACTCTGTCCTAGGTTCTCATTTCTTCTCTCTCAATCTCATAGGTTCCCATTATTATGAGATTATCATTTCATTTCTAATGATTCTCAGAACTACTTATTCATCCCTAAACTCTCTCCTGATCTCTAATCTTCCATCTTTAACTACCTATTGAATATTTCAAAGTGAATATTCCCTAGACATTTTACCTCAACATATCCAAAATTGAATTCATCATTTTATTATCTAAGACTTTATTCCTTTCCTACCCAATACCAATTCCATAATAAATAAAGTGGAGGGCAGAGAAACCCATTTATTTAAATTATTGCAGAAAAAATATCAGATAAGATATACATAGAATATAGAGAATAAGGAAGTTCTCTCCAATACTCTAAGCAAGGTAGTTCAGTCAAAAATTAAGTTCTAGATCATCTCCATAAGTGGAGCCAAGACAGCAGAGTAAAGGCAGGATCTCATCCAACTTCTCCCCACATCACTCCAAATTCCTTTAAATAATAACTCTAAACAAATTTTAGAGTATCAGAACACTCCCAAAACGATGGAGTAGAATATTTTCCAGGTGAAGGCAATTTAGAAAGTAAGCAGAAAAGGTCTGTGGCATCAATGTAGGAGTCCAGTGCAGTCCTGGTGCAGGCTGTGATAGCCCCCGGCCAAACATCAGTCAAGTAGGACCTCTGAATCAGAGGCAGTATTGGTGACTTCCAGAGCTCTCAGCCCAGAAAAACCAAAGAGGATTTGGAAGATCAGCAGAAAAAGTCTGTAGAAACAGAATGAGAGCCCAGTATGCAACCCCACATTGTACAGTACACATCAGTACAGCCCTAGCCTCATCCTGGCCCCAGCATCAGCAAGGTGGGACCTTTAAATCAGCAATAGTGCTGGAGACTTCTGAACCTGTCAGCCCAGGATGCCAGGGAGGACTTGGAAAATCAGTGAAGAGGGTCTGTGGCAGCAGGGAGGGAGTTTGGGATGAGGTACCAGAGCAGATGTGGAGAGCAGCTCCAGCCCCAGCAAAGGCCTCAACATCAGCAAAGCAGGACTGTCATTTAGCATACTAGATCTTATAGCTATCATCTTCCTAATCAATCAACTGCAGTAGCTTCCTGTCCTCTCCAGGATAAAATATAAAATCCTCTGGTATTTGAAATCCTTCAGAAACTGGATCCTTCCTATCACTCGAGGTTTGTTGTTTTTGTTTTTACTCTTTTCTTCCTTCCATATAGCCTATAATCCAGTGGAACTGACCTCATTGATGTTCTTCCACAAATCACTCCAACTTTTGCCTCCATTTGTTATCTCCCATACCTGAAATTCTCTCCCTCCTCAGAACTATCACCTGGTTTCTTTCAAATGCCAGATAATATCTCAAGTTCTGCAAGAAGTTTTTCCCAGTCCTCCTTAATGTTAGTGCCTTTCCTCTCTTGATTATCTCATATACATATATATCTTATTTATACATAATTCTTTGTATGTTGTTTCCCCCATAGCTTGTGACCTCATTAAGTCAGGTATGTTTTGTTTTGTCTTTTTATCCTCAGTGCTTAGCACTGTACTCAGCACGTAATATGTTCTTAAAAAATGCTTGTAGACTTGTCTTCACTTGACAACCACCTGAATTCCAAGGTAAAAATTGGATGGAAATGCTTAAGTCAAATGCTTTTCCTCACCTCCCAGACAACATACATTTAAAAGAGGACATATGAAGACAATGTCTTTGACTTCATTGTCTCACCTAAGGAGAAAATTAAAATGAATAGACTAAGGCTTTCTAGATGTGACATAAATAGGTAAATGGCATCTCAGCAATATTGTGGGAAAGGCATTTTTCCAAGACAAGGGATCACATTGGGCTCCTTAAGTCACGTCAGAGCCAATTCAGCCAGTTAAAAAAAAAAAAAAACTATAAAAGACATTTGCTTTCTTCACAGCAATCTCTGAGAAGAAATATGAGTTACCTGAATGTTATGAACTTCTTCTGTCCATTCTGTACCAGGCTTTCACATATTAGGTTAGATTTGGAAGGGACTTTAAAGTTCACTTAATCCATCTTTCTTTTTTAAAGATGAAGAAACTAAAACCTGAAAGAGTATAGTGACCTTGAACAAGCATGTAGCAAAAGTATGATAGATACACATGTTCTCACTCTAAACCCAGCATTCTTACTATTGTAAGACTGCTGAATCAGAACACTGAACTTGTACTCACATGACATAAGTTAGAATCCTACCTCTATTACTTATTGTCTATGTGATCTTGGGCAAGGCAATTAACTTCCCTAGAACTCAGTATCTCCATCTATAAAATAAGAGGGTTGGATTATAAGTAACTCTAAGATTCCTCCTAACTCTAAAGCTACATAGTCTATAATTTTGTTCCCTGGATGAACATATGCACAGCTGATTGATCTCACTAGAAAAAGAGAATAAAGAGAGCAAAAATCAGAAATGAATAATACAGGTAAGATGGCATCACAATTTCAATCAATTTGCCCAGAGAAGTAAGAAATAAACCAGCACTAGCCTTTTCAACCCTTCCAGAAAATGTGAATGAATGAGAAATGGGAAACTCAGAGCAAGGGTGAAAAAACAATCATCTTTCACTTCCCTGATACAAGCTTTAAATGATCTGATTAATTAATCTGAATAGCCAACAACAATAGATTTATCCTTCTAATTCAACTCCATTATTCAGATAAGATTCATTCTACAGACAATTCAGAATATGAAGCTCTGAGTCAGGTTCTTAGATGAATCATGAGGGATACTGGGATATAGGATTCCAAACGCCTAGAATAGGGTTATAAAAATCTGGAAATAGAGAAAATTTAAAACTGTTTTCCTTCTTTCCAGCTGTGAAAAGAACAAGATTCTACAATAACATTTCCCTCCATTCATCACACTGATGCTTCCTTTCAAGGAGATTGCATGGGGATCACAATAGATTGCTAATTAAAAATCATAAAGGAAGAAACTGCTCGTAAAAATGTTTCATTTCTAAAACATTTCTTGCCTTTGGTTGCCAAGGCTACCACTGAGCAGCCAAAAGGCAATTAGTAATGTGTTATCTGACTTGCCCCTGCTCAAAAAGGTGTTAAGAGGTCACCACTTAATGTAGTCTATCAACTCAGCAGTGAAGCAGATGTAATCTGGGAGCATTCAAGTACTATACATAAAACAATTGTATCTCCACTAATGTGCTCCAATTTAATTCTCATAAAATTGATAATCAGAGAGGTATGCAACTGCTATAGTCAAAGTCATTTCTTGTACATAGGGAAGCTGATAATATTAGAACGGAGACATTGGAACTTAGATATCTTTTAGTCTTATCTCCTCATTTTAAAGATAGAGAAACTGAGGTCCAGAAAAGAAATAGAGAACAAAAATTTACATGTTAATCATAAAATTAAGTTCTTCTGAGAAAAAACATCCTTATCAATATGAAAGTAAAGAATACTAAGTCTGGCAAAAGAAGACTTGGATTCAAATGATTCTGAGAATTTTATTACATGTGTGACCATTGCCAAGTCACTTAAATTTTCTAAATCTCTGCTTCTTCATCTAGAAGATGAAGACATTAGACTAAATAATTTAGAGACACATTATGGCAGAGGCACAGTTGTAGTACAGAGTGCTATATTTGGAATCTGAAGACTTGGGTCCAAATCCTAACTCTGGCATTTGTTCCCTTTGTAACCTTGGTTCATCTTTTAGTTTCTTTGTTTCTTGAAATGAGATTGTTGATCTTAAGGACTCTTCCAACTCTGATTACGCTTAGATGATCTTTAAGATTTCTTTCAGTTCATTAATCAAGAATCCTGAAATTATGGTTTAAAATCCATCATAAATAACCTTATATATTATTGATTACCAAGCTCTGTGATAGAGGTAGTGAGTGGGGATTAGGTAGATATATCAGATACATTTTTGTAAGATCTTGAAAGCTGGTTTTTTTTTTTTTTCTTCATTTGTTCCCCCCTACAATGAATATCTTCTAAATCTCCTTCTTTCTCTCGGAAAAGAGCTGTGTCCTTCACTGTTAAAGGGTATCCTGTTTACATCCAACCTGTACTTCCCTAGCCTCAGCAGAGGCCTCTGTGCCTGTCCCAACATCCGGTGTGGAAAAGCATTCTCCTTTCTTAACATCACAACACCATGTTCTGAGAAGGCTTGGGAGAATTCTCTCACGGGAGTCTCAACAATTGGCCCTCACACCTTTTTGAAGTTCATAAAAAAAGCTTTTGGCTCTCAATCCCTTTAGCCTAAGAAACAATGCTGGCCAGGATTCTCACAAAGTTGTCTAGGGAGGAGCATAGATGGAATTAAGTAAGCAAAACAACAGGTTTTTCATGAAATAAAGCTGTCTAGAAAGGCATTTGAGGAGAAGGCATGGTTAGTAGTTGATGGTGAGATCTATTATTTTTTGGAATTTTTTAAAAAATAGTCAACATGCAATAATAAAGAGAGAATAAGATTTGAAGTCAGAGAAACTGGGTTTGGTCCCAGCTCAGTTATTTTTTATTAGCTTGTTCAAATCACTTCCCTTCACTAAAAAATATTTTCCTCCTATTGGAACATATTTCCTTCAGTCTATCAGTCAATCAATCAATAATCATTTATTAAGCACTTCTGTTCTAGGCATTGTGTTAAGCACTAGGGATACAAAGAAAAAAAATATATAAAACCCCTACTTTCAAGGTTCTTCTAGTCTAGTTTTTAATCTATGATCTCACAGACTTTTGATTCATTCTTATGGAAAGAAAAGGAAATTAAAGGGCAGAT
Source organism: Antechinus flavipes (assembly GCF_016432865.1). Taxonomy (NCBI): domain Eukaryota; kingdom Metazoa; phylum Chordata; class Mammalia; order Dasyuromorphia; family Dasyuridae; genus Antechinus; species Antechinus flavipes. The sequence goes on along the minus strand of NC_067401.1, from coordinate 302,474,461 downwards.
ATCCAAAGGAGAGAGTCATTTAATTTTTAAAAAGTATTGCAGAAATTGTGGATTTTCCTATGGACATGTCACAAACTTCATTGAGAAGTATAAGCCACAGGCTTCTGAGGCCTCTTGGCTGTCTTCTCTGCATGAGTAAGTCATTCCCAAGGTTTGTCTTGGACACATGAATATAGAGCTGGTCTGGCATTTTAAACACTGAGAGCCAGAGGGTTCTTAACCTGGGTTGGTCAAATTGGCAAGAAAAAGATCGGGAACTCTTGTCCTAAAGGCATGGCTTCCATTGTATAATGGATTTAAAATGTCTTCTCAGAAAAGCCCTTTCCTATCATTCCTACTAGGTATTTAAGGATTCTCTGTAGCCACAATATATAGCCTCTTAGAACTAAACCTTATTCACTCAGTGGATCCCAGAAATAAAAAGTCACAATTCTTTTCCAGAAGGAAATCAGTCATCACAAGTTCAGAACTATTTCTGTTCTTGCCAGTTTATGAAATGTTTGCCTATGACGTCATTAAAAAAAAGGCTTCTGTCCAAACAGTTTATTTCCCAGAGAACTGTTAGCAAACTAAGCACATCCTCCTAAGTGGCAACTTCCTAAAGTTTATTCACTTTGCGAGCAAAATGATCCTTGACACATTTAGCCATGGAATGACCCAAAATGAAGATAAGTCATAATAATGTTTAGCTGATATTCCCCCCATCCCCTGAAATTATAAATTATAAGCATTATCTATTAAAATAATGGTATATTATTTACCAAAAATTTCTGACCTGAGAATGTGTGAAGTCATGTAACTGTCTTTTTCTCTTTTGGTCCTGATAAAAGCATTTCTGAGCTAGCCGATTAAAACATCTCATTTGATCACACAAATACATTTCATCAATAATTTCCTCTCTTCCCTTCTCAATGCTGTCTCCATCACCTCTTGCACATAGCTGTGGTTTGGTTTTCTTGCTAAAGAGCAAATTTTGGTGATGGAAACTTGTCTAAGCCACTATGTTTATTTTTTCAAGGTTGTTTTTATACTGCAAATTGAAAAGGCATCCTTTTCCCTTTTGCCTTTGGGGATGATTACAGCAGCTTTGGTCTTTTTTTTTTTTTTTTTTCAAATTTCCACCATACTTTCAGTCTCTTCCGGAAAGAAGACTAATTACTTGGCTGAAAATTATTTTCAGCACATGACCAAAAAGACTAGTCTTTTGAAGCAGCTCAAAATAAAACAGGAAACACCAAAGGGAATTGTGGCTGAGGCTTCTGCTTCTATTTAGATGAAAGAGGAAAATAAGATAGCCAATGAAGAAGTGCTTTTGAAATGCCTCTGGAGAGGTTAACAGCAAATAAAATTCAACATATAGATATATTGATACTTGAGCATAAACTAGGTATTTAAAGAAATCCTTTACCCATCAATAGGATGTAAAGGGTATTCAGGGAAGACTAGATACCCTGGTGTGAGTTCTTGCTGAATTATTTTCAGGACTTCTCATCCACCTTTAGTGTCTGCCTGTCATTCAATTGTGCAAGAAGCTGTAGTATAAATAGCAGCCACTTCCCAGTAAAACTCCAGCAGATGGAGTAAACAAGGTTGAAGAGTAACTAAGAGGCTTCTTAGTTAGTGAGTTAGGGGAATGTCTACCCAAAGAAGTGAAGACTTCCCTCAACAGAATGGGCAGATGAGAACACTTGTTCCATAGCCATGAAGGCAGGTGAAGCAGACACTATGGGGTCCTTAGAGGTTGGTCAGATAACCAGGAGGCCAAGGTCATCCACTACATTCTGACCCATAGCCACTTCTCTTTTGTCTTGCCACCAAATGGATGACTGGAAGAAAGAGTGAGACTGAAGGCTTTGTACAACTCTCTCACTTAAATTCAGTTCTTGTTCAAGTGAAAACATCATCCAATGATGTCATTGGTCTTAAAAAATGAATAACAACCAGTCAATAAATCAATCAATCAGCATTTAAGTCCCCTAAAAAAGTCGAAGTATCATTTTGAGTTATAGCAATCATTTGTTACTTTTTATATTGTTTTTTATTTTTATAAAAACTATAAGCTCTATTTACTCTGCCAATCATTTCTAGATAAAATTTATGCTTCAAATTAACATTTCCTTAGAATAAAAAAAAACAGTTAAACAGAAAGGAAAAAACATAGTGATTGAATCTGACAATATATCTTTCATGGTCTGTACTGCATCTCTGCTAGGTATATTCTTTTTCTTGTTCCATGGAATTACTTATTAATTTTTCTATTTCAAATTCAATTTTTAATTTCCGAGTTTGGCTCTATGTTACTGTCCTTCCACTTATTTTTTCCTCAATTACTGTGAAAGCTGTTCCTTGAATTCTGTATCAGTTCATTTCAGTTCTCAAGTTTCTCTAAATTTTTCAATATTTAAAATTTATCAGCCTGATAATATTCCATTTCATTTTTACAAAAAAAAAAAAAAAAAAAAAAGGATTTCAGCCACTTCCTAATGATGGACACCCACTTTGTTTCCAATTCTTTACTGCCTATTATAAAAAAAAAAATACTGCTATGGATATCTTTTATCTTTTGAACCTTTGTGGGTTTTTTTTCCCCACTCACTGCTTCCTCAAACATCAATCCAGCATATTCTACATACATACATGCATACATACACAAAATTTTGCAGAGGTGAATGTTGAAAGGAGCCTCTGGAGCCTCTGGAGAAGATTAAAAGTTTAGATAGAACATTATACCTATTGTCATGAATATGACAGTCTATTGAGATAACAATAAGATAAGATAAGATAAGAACACTAGAGCACTAAAAATAAGATACTATGCTTATAAAGCCCAAGATTGTAGGAAGAAATATGTTAGATGGCAGTTTTATGGGAAATAGAAGATGAAGCTAGAAGATATAGGTGACTATGTGGCATAATGGATAGAAAACAAGGTCTGAAGTGAGAAAGACCTGAGTTCAAATATGGCCTCTGACACTAACTAACTATGTGACCCTAGGTAAGTCGCTTAACTTTGCTTGTCTCAGTTTCCTCATCTGAAAAAGGAAACTAGAGAAGTTCAAACTATTGTTTGCTAAGAAAACCCCAACTGGGGTCAAAAAGAGTTATATATAAGTGAAATGAATGAATAATAACATTTGAAAGATAGTCCAGAGAAAGTACAGAGACTCACAGTATCAAGAATATATGTAGAGAGATTCTCAATAAGGGATTCTTTTATAATGAAAGGGAAGAAAGCAAGGAGAAGTAATGTTATGGAGAAACACGGAATAGAGGAAGGGAATTGAAAAAAAAAATAAAATGTGTTCTCAGTTTTTGTTTTTATTTATCTATTTTTCTAAAAAAAAAAAAACAGGAGACTAGTTAACATATTATTTGAAGTTGGACAATGAAAGGTAAAAGAAGAGAAAAAAGATTTGAAACAATTGCTTCAGGAGATACAATGGGTAAAATAGAAGAATTATAAAGCAGTAATGAGAAAAAATTTAGTTAAATACAGCAAATTTATAATGGAAGAAATCATCTCCATTTAGTGATTTGGCATTTTAGTCTCAGCTATTCTGACCATTGTACAACAGTAGATGAATCACTTAGGAAATTATTAGACTAAATTCTTCTGGGCTCCACCAATATGTTGCCATTGACCTCAATAAATATGCTTTTTCCCTTCTATTTCATTCAACAAATCTTCAATTGTCTTTTCACTTTAAAGGTCAAACAATTACTTGTTAGAAACCTTTAATGGACTTTCTTTCATCTGATTTACTCCAGTTTACTCCTTTTCATTAAAAAAAATCCCACTAGCTCACTGGACAGTTCATTTCAGTCATCACATCATGTCTGCTTCTATTTCAAAATATGATTCCCATTATATTAGCTAATTATGGCTAAAATAGTTATCTACACAAAACTCTCTTTTTATATATTTTATCTATTGAGTTGCTAAATGGATTGTGATATGATTGTTAAAATACCAACATCTAATTTGGAAAAAAAAAACTCCATAAATAGCATATTTCAAAAAAACAAAAGCCAAATATTAAATAGTGTAAAGAATAATTCATTAGTATTTGAAGAGCAGATAACTTAAAATAATATTGGAAGAGGAAGCATTTTGTTAAGATATGGCATTTAAACCTTGGACTATTTATAAGTAACCAGTACATAGTAGATACTGAATAAATGATTTTTAATCAAGTGTTTGAAAGCTAGATTAAAAGATGATTCCTGCTATGTAAAATGTTATTGCTATCTTTTCATTTCTTCTTATTAAAGATAATCATGTGGAGAGAGCCATCTGCATTACAGCAAGAGGACTGTGGGGACTGAATTGGATCACAACATAGTATTTTCATCTTTTTGTTGTTTTTTGCTTGCCTTTTGTTTTTTTTTTCTCATTTTTTTCCTTTTTTTGATCTGATTTTTCTTTTGCAGAATGATAATTGTGGAAATATGTATAGGAGAATTGCACATGTTTAATATATATTGGATTACGTACTGTCCAGAGGAGGAGGTGAGGGGAATGGAGGGAGAAAAATACAAGGTTTTGCAAGGGTGAATGTAGAAAATTACTTTTGCATTTTTTTGAAAATTAAAACTATTATTTAAAAAAAAAAGAAAAAAGAAAGGAGCCAGAGGGAAAAAATAAAGATAATTATGTTTTAAATTTAGGTATTAAGCTAAAAGACAATATTTTTCAACATTTGTTTACCTTACTATTTGCAGCTGACACCATAACTTCTATAATTTTCTAATCTGGGGTATTTGATTCAGAGTTTAATAGTATAATATTAAAGAAAGAAGCCAAGGTTATAAGTTTCAATAAGGGGAATTGTTGATGGAGTTTTAATTTGGGGATTATCTACAAACAAATAGTAATGTTAACAACACAGAGATTCAGTCAGAACAGTGATTAAAATATATCTCTCTCCGTCTCTCTTGCTTCTCTCATTCTTGTGTATTCTGCATGTGTGTGTGTGTCTGTCTCCCCCCGCCCCCCTCTCTCTTTCTCTTTCTCTATCTATCTAAACGGTAACATGAATATATAATATATAAAAATATAATATATGTAGATGTTCATATTATATATTTACATATGTGTATGTAATATATATATATATACACACATATGTATCTAGCATTTATATAGTACTTTAAGATTTGCAGAATATATTACCAATATGTCAGCAACATGTTGATTCTTTTGCTTAATTATTTTCATTATTATGGGGAAAAGTGATATAAAGAGGGATAAGTGGGAAATGACAATGATATAGGAAAAAACAAGTAATGTTTTAAACTATAAGAATAAATGCTTTTAAAGAGAATTGATAGTTAAAACAGAATATGGAAAGAGACATGAGAAAAAATAGAGAATAAATTCTTTGATAATGCTTTAATAAAGAGGACCCACAGTCAGAAGACAAAATAAAAATAGAGAAGTAATGACTGAATTAATGAATGAATGAAAACATTTATGAAGGACTTTCAAAAACAAAATAGACCATGAACTGAAGATAATCACATCCTTCTTGGAGAAAACCACTAAGAGGATAATCAGTAGATTATAGAATTTTGAATATAGAATTATAGAATATAGAAGGGAAGATGTAGTGCCCAGTTTCCAATGTTCAGCACTGTCAAATGATGAAGAGAATATAACAAAGCTTTTGTTGAAACAAAAAAGTAAAAACAAAAGTGGGGTGCCTATTAATAGACAAAAAGTCAAATACTAATTGAATATTATGGTATGGTATTATTCTGTAAGAAATGTTGAAAGAAATAGATTCAGAGAATCTCTGTAAAGTTTACATGAAGAGATGTGATATGAATAGGACCAAAAGAACAATTTACATAAGTTACATACAATACAGTAAAGGAAAACAGTTTTGAAAGATTTAAGATTTTTGATCAATGCCATGATTAATCATAATTCTAGAAGATTGATGGCCACAGAAAATGAATGTAAGGCACAGAATGATACACATTTTCAATTGCTAAACATATTTGAACTCATTTTGCTTCACCATATTTATTTGTTTCCAGCAAGAATTTTTATTTTGGAAGGGGAAGAATTGTTAATGCAAGTGTGTAGGATTCCAAAGAAAAGAAAAGACAAGAATACAGACAACTACAATCTCTCATCTTAGCTCCAGATAGCTTCTAAATGGTTTAGCCACTCTCTCTACATTGTTCCAATGACAGTGATGGGGGCAATTCCTTAGCCAATATAGTGATAACTAATATACTCTTGCCCTTTGCCCCTTCTTAAAGCATCTCTATCATATCCCCATGTATTTTGCCTCACAAAAACTGTTCTCCTTCACGTTAAGGGCAGAGCAATGAAGTCTCATTATAACACAATCCCTTTATAGTCCATGTATCCTAACAGTGTAAAGCTTATCTCTCCTATTTAGCCAAACATTATTCCTAGAGGGCTTATTTCCTTGGTAACAAGAATTACATTCACATAGAGGAAAGATTATACCAAAAAACATTACCTCTATTCTAGACATACAAACTATTCCTCTCCTATAATATGATTGGACATCTGATTTATCATCAGGAAAACAGCTCAATGTATATTGTTATTATAATTGAATAAACAACTTAAAAGTCTGCTCCTCTACCCCTAATCAGGTATCATATGAAATACCATAGAGATATGGTGAACAAAACTTGGAAATAAAGTCCTTAGTCATAAGCACTATGAGCAAATTTATGGAAAAGGAATGCAAGAAAACAGTATTTCATCAAAAGAAACAATGAAAGGCAACAATGACACAGTGTTATCAGAAAACCATGGATTCAAATCCTGCTTCTACTGCTTTACGCTATACGTTAAGACTATAATTGCAAAGCAGGTGCTAATCTGCACTGGCAAGAGAGATTTCCCTTATTGCAGCAAGTTCCTTGCTCTGTTGAATTAATGGATCAGTCAACAAAGAAATAAGTGAACAATAGGAAAAATTCAGAGAATGTTTGGAAGTTATATGAACTGCTACAGAGTTATCTTTCATTGGTTCTCTCAGTTTACTAAATGAAATGAGACACTTATAGGAGAAAGAAAGAAAGAAAGAAAGAAAGAAAGAAAGAAAGAAAGAAAGAAAGAAAGAAAGAAAGAAAGAAAGAAAGAAAGAAAGGAAGGAAGGAAGGAAGGAAGGAAGGAAGGAAGGAAGGAAGGAAGGAAGGAAGGGAGAAAGAAAGAAAGGGAGAAAGAAAAAAAGGGAGAAAGGAAGGGAGGGAGGGAAGGAGAAAGGAGGGAAGAAGGAAGGAGGGAGAAAGGAAGGAAGGAAGGAAGAAGAAAGGAAGGAGGAAGGAAGGAACGAAGGAAGGAAGGAAAGAAGGAAGGAAGGAAGGAAGGATGGAAGAAAGGGAAAAAGAGAGGTCTGGTCACCAGGGCAAAACACAGTCCTCCCAACAGTTTTAGGATATATACCAAATCTCAAGAGCTTAGACTTCCCTAAACAGACCTTTTGATGTTCTTAGGTAATAAGAACTCATGTCAATAGGGTCTGAGGCCATGAGGAAGGTGTTTTAATCGCTGTTTGCTTGAGCCTTAGTTCCCAGAGACAATCAGGTTTTGGGGACAGTTTTGTTTCCTTTTTAGGAAAAGATCTCCATAGAAGTTGAAGAACAGCAAGATAATAGGGAATAGTGATTTTATTACACAAACTTAGAAGCAGGAAAATAATGTACACAATAACTAAAAAACTTTAAACAAAAAGAACAGAAAAACAAAGCTGAGCATTGTGTAATTGTAATGATGAATCTTGGCCCCTGAGAAATGATGAAGAAATATATCTCCCTTATTTCTTTAGAGAGATTTGGAATTTTGGATTCAATATGTGGGGGTGGGGAGAAGATGTATATTCTGAAAGGACTGTGAGGTAAAAAACAAATTAATTCGCAGAAATTTAAGAATAACCTTAAAAAAAATCTTTTGGAAAACTCTCTTTCTATTTCTTCCCTTGATAATTTCTTTTAAACTTCTGTTCCCCAGCATCTGAGTTGGCTTTTTTTACATTAGAGTACTTCATTTGGAACACCAAACTTTTAAAGCGATTTAGTGTTACTTTAACTTACAATAACCTCAGGAATTGTTTAAATTCACTTACTTGTGATAAGTTCAAGTCTGAAATCATAACATGAAAATCAGTAGTATAGTCAACCCTTGAAGCCAAAAAACAGTAAAAATATACTTTCCTTAGTAGTTGTTCACTTAACAGATGAACTTAATTCCCAAATAACCTTTTTTTGTCTCTTTTGTTAACTATGGCTCAAATAATTTTATTTCATACCAAACACAATGTCAGACTAAAGATCTGCTTGTTCTAAAAGAGCTGATTGCCCATTCCCTCTGGATATTTCTACATAAAAGAAGTATTTAGATCTATTTTGTGTTTTTTGGCCCAGATAATTCTCACTCCTAACATTCGGGGTCATCTTTTTTAGTAGGTGGAAGCAAGTCACAGCCTATGTGGTATAACTTCAAAGATGCTAGAAAGGCCTCTTTGTTCCCCTCTCTCCAAAATACTTTCTCCACCCAGTTCAGTGATGCTTAAAATTCCATAATTAAAGATTCATTCTTTTGGCTTAAGATGATTATCTGAACTGTACCACTCAGCTGGACCCACCCTGGAGAAGGACCTACAATGGGGTGGATGGTATGAAGAGAGAAGAAAGGAAGATGTATCAATAAAACCAGAGGAACAGAGTCAAAAGAGTTGTCACTGCATAATATCAAAGGTCAAATGGAACAGAGATCAATAAACATCTGAAGGAGTAACAAAATTTTATCCTTAGTCTATAAACAGTCTGGTTACCAGGGTCCAAATAAGGTTATATAGGTTGGCTAAGGAAATTAGAGTTTTGGTATAAAGTCACAGGCAACGAATGGAGAAATTCAATGTACAAGATCAAAGTAAGGAATTGACTGAAATAGTTCTGGGATCTATATTTTTGCATTTGCTGTAATTACTCTGCTTTCACTTTTGAACTTATCTTTGAAGCCACAATTACATTTCCACTTCTGCTGACTGAACTGAAAAATCTCTGATGACCACATTGACAGTATCTTCACTTGAAATGTAAATATCCCTGAGTTCATTGGCAATATTTATTAATAAGCAATTTTAAATCTAAGGGGAATCTGGACTGGATCAATTATTTTATTAATATTAAGGAACTCCTTAATTGAGGAAACATCTCTAGCCAATGTAGGTCAGACATTTGCAATTCTGGACTTATAAAAACAAGACCAGTCTTTGCCCTCAAGAAGTTCCAATTGTTTTGGTTTGAAGGTAGAGATCCTTTCCGGAGAATTGGCTTTGAGAATCAGAAAGAGAAAGAATCCCAAAAACATTAGTTTGCCAGTTGCCTATTGGTAGTAGTGTTCTGGCTAATTAACAATTAGCTGGGAGCAGAGATGTACAAACAATCTACTTTTATGTTTAATGTGTATTATAAAAATTTTCTCCATAGTTTCATAAACTGGAGTAATAAATAAAACATTAAATCAGGCTATATTTCTGTTTTTTAAGCTATTGGCAATTTATAATCTATGTACTACCTAAGCAAACCTTTTTCTAATTACTGGGAACAATGGGGGATTTGAGAAGGGGTGGTGAGTAGAGCAATGAGGAAGGATTCCACTTTTTATGGCTGTAATTGTGAGGAAATTTTGTTGTTGTTTTTTTTCCTTACATCAAACCTCATTTGGTCCATTTTTTAGCATCTGCCTTTTTTTCCTAGTTCTGTTTTATGAAATCAAGCTGAAGTAGCCTATGTTTTTCTTCTACATGAGAGTCCTTCAAACACTTAGATAGCTATCATGTCATCCCTAAGTTTTGGGGTTTTTTTCACCAGGATAAAGAATGTAACAAGAGAATGATGGTCATGAGGAGCTAGAAAATGAAAGAGGGAGGAGGTGATGAATATTTTGTCAGATTCCAGGAAAATTGGCAGGGGGAACCACAGACATGGGAGGGAAGCCTAACTTCTGAAACCCAACAGGCTAGAAGTTATATATTAGGGATAAGCCCAATGAGGATAGACTATTCGTATTGAAAAATCCTCAATAAAAAAAAAAAAAAAAAAACTTCAGGTAGAAATAGATTAATTTCCCTCCATCATTCTACCCATAACTATTATTTAGTTGCTTCATAAAATAACTTGTCTGACATATAGGAAGACACAATATTAATGTACTTTTCCCTTCTCTTTTTCCTCCCTAACACTACCTGATTTGTCCTTATGAGATTCTCCAAATATTTCTCTCTTCTCTGAACATAACTGCTAGAGACCTTATTAGTCTAATTTGTGATGTACATCTTAGCAGCTCTATCATTTAGCTGTGGCTGATTTAAATGTTTTAAACTAGCTTGTGGCTCCTCCTAAGGCCTTACATACGCTTAGCCTTCCCTATCTCAGTGAAAGCCTATGTGACTCATGTTTGGCAATTTGAGTCACTCTTCAGAGTTCTGTGAATTAGCCTTAATTTGGTGCTTTCTGGTTATCAGCATACAACTTGCCTGCTGAGAGCTTTGTTCTGCTTTCCTTCCTCTCCCTTGGCACTCCCTTAATTGGTAGTTGATGACTTCCATGCTGAGGCAATGCACTTTGGGGAGAGCAAATTGGCTCTGAGGTAAAAAAAAAAAAAAAAAAAAAAAAAAGCAGGACTGGATAGAAACTTTTATGAGAAGCGTTAATCAAATGGGGAAAGAGATTTTTCAGGAAATTTCTCATTGGATTCTTTATGCACTAATCAGCCTGACCACAACCCACTCACTTGGGGAGTGAGGATATAATCAACTATAAAGAGGAAATGCTCTTTTTGCTGGACTGATGTGCCCCTCTCCGCATTAAACTAACTAGAATTTACAACTAGGTGGTACTGTAGATAATCTGGTTCCAAGAAGATCTACATTCATATTTGATCTCAGATTCTTAACAAACTGTGTTAATATGAACAAATCAACATTTGAATCTGGCTCTATTTCTTCATTTATAAAATGAAGATAATAATAGCACCTTCATTCAAAGATTGAAGTATCAATAAAATGAGATCTTTGTAAAGTACTTAAAGTATAATATAAATGCTAATTATCATTATGTGTTGCTCAATAGTATTAATTAAAAAAGTAGATTGAGTTGTTTGTCTTTTTGTCTTCCTGTTTTAAAAATCATTGATCTCTTCAATTCATGTCTCTATTATTCTGAATATTAGTCTCCTTCTTTTGTTGTACTTAATGTATGATCTGAATTTTTTCAGATTATATGACAGTAAGTCACTAATACACATTCTCTTCATTTCTTTCTCTCATTCACAGAGAGACAGAGATAGTATATCCTTGATATCATTAAGAGAGAAAATCCTTGATTAGACCATTAGTATAATTTATTGCAATTTTTTTCACTGTTGTGATTATTGTTACTAATGTTGTTGTTGTTGTTGTTGTTGTTATGCTCCCTTAATGTGCTCAAAAAGATCATAGCAGATAATCCTAGGAATTAAGAATGGAACAGAGTTTATAAATATATAATATATATTTATGTAAATATATAATATATTTACATAAATATATAAAATATAATAATGAAAATATATAAACAATATATCAGAGGGATCAAATTCATCATTTTTTATGGGGAAGATGTCAAAAAAACGTGAGATGTTTAATTTGCTTATTATAGTAGAAGGGAAATTATGTTAGGTAGAGCATGAGTCTGTCATAGCCTTTTCAGGTTTATTATAATCACCCACTATTTCTCTATTAACTTTCTTTCTTAAAACGAACAGTGAATCTGCTTTGTTAAAGATTTTTATTTTACTTTTTTTTTTAAAGGAAGTATAGACTTGACTAAGGAATTCCCATAAATCATGGAATTTTAGGCAAAGGACTTTATTTCCTCATGGTGAGGACCTTGTAATCACTCTTGTATAAAGTTACTGAACCAATTCTGTTTGCTTAAAGGAAGAAACAATTAAAATAACAGAATAAAATTATCTTATGCAAGCTAGTATTCAACTCTCCATACCAGAGAATAATGGAGCAATACAAATAATTGATACGCTATAACCATGAGTAATTAAGAAATAAATTTTATTTGGTTTGGATGGTAATTTCTCCTATTTCTTTTCTTAAGATATTAAAAGAAAGTAAAACAAGTATTTATTAAGAATCTACTCTGTGCAAGGTATTATGATAAGTCTTATGAATAAAAATACTAACAAGAGAAAATGTAGTCTTTGCCCTTGAGGAGTTAACATTCTATTAAGGCAATGCACTACATAAAAGGTAGCAGAAAAGGAATGTGGGAGATGAAAAGGCAGAATCATAAGGGATCAGGATGTTAAAATCCCAAGAATCAGAAGCCAAGCCAGTAAAAGAATGAAGAATGGCTGGGATGTTCCTTTCTTCCAAATTAACTGGTGCAAGTAGGGGGTCAGCCTGGTGAAGAGAAGTTCTAGGTTAGAAAGGCAACTGAGGTGTGGTGATGAAATCAAAAGAGTAAAAATACCAGAGCCTAAAAATCAAGAGAAGAATATTTTTTAAAATGTTTATTTTTTTCTATAAGCAAACACATAAAAATAGGTGAAGAACATTAGAACATGCTAAGAGACAAAGAGAGGCCAGCTTGTGATTAAGCTCTGCACAGATTTTCTGTGAATAAAGATATGTATAATGTACACAAGAAAACACTACCTATAGCTAAATAGATTCTTGGCTTAATGCTAAAAATTATTAGGCATTTGTTAATATAAACCTTTCTGTTTAGGATAAGATCCTTTTTCTACAAGGCCTATGTTATTAGGGTTGAAAAAACCTTTAATAATCAGATAACGCAATATTCATTTTATGAGTTAAAAAAAAATACAAAACAAACAAACAAACAAAAAAAAGGCCAAAAGAGATATACTAGTGTTTCTAAGTTTCTCCTATGGATTGCTCATATAGATGTAAAGTAGGTTCAAATACTCAGTCTCCTCATTGAATGATCAACTTTTGATGTATCTAACTTACGTAGCATTTTGTTTTATTTGCTAAGAAAGAGATGAGGGAGGAAGTTCAGTTTCATCCCTACCTGTAATTTCACTTCAGTAAATAAGTCTTTACTCTGGAAATACTCCAACAACCAGGGCATTTAGGCAACTTATCTGTAATTTGTAGACTTAGTGAATTTCCTAGGTCATTAATGATGACCATGGTCACACAGTTAGCATGGTCAGCAGCAAAGTATGAATCCTGTATTGAGATTCAGCTGCCAACCATCATACTAAACTATATCTCCTTCTCAGATCAAAAAGGAAAACTTTCTACACAGCACTTTATAATCTACAAGTTATTTTCTCATCTTATAAGAAACAAAACTAAATTAGAATGAATCACCTTAATTCTTTAATATGCTAAGTATAACATAAATTTAAAAAAGCATATTCTCTATATATTCTAAACTTCTGGGAATATTTAACTTGAATGTTTATAATAGTGGGGGTAATATAAAATGTCCTTGCAAATAGAATTTGCAGAAAAAAAATAAATAAGGACTTCCAGGTACTTTTATTGTATAACTCATTAGGCCATTTGGATCATTTTTAATTTGTTCAATAAAAGGGGAAAGTTGATTCTATATTATATATAAAAGAATGTGAACCATATGAATTTTTATAAAAAGAACATAAATTAAGGTAGCTTTTGAGAGGATTTTTAATGTGTATAGCCAATTAAGGATATAATTATAATTAGAGATTGTAATAATGATAATAGATACACTTTAAAATTTACAAAATACTTAATGCATGTTATCCCATTTTATTACTATATATGCCCTGAAACATGCTATTATTATTCTCATTTTGCAGATTAGAAAACAGACTGAGAGGTGACCTGATTTATCCAGAATCATAGACCTAATAAGTGTCTGAAGTCTAATTTGAATTTAGGTCTTCCTCACTTTAAGTCCAGGGTATAATTTCTTATTTTAACTTCATGAATAGGCACATTTTATGTGGACCTTATAAGACATACTTGGAAGCCCATTAGCTTTGACTTTTGTCCCGTTTGCAAAACACCTTATAAATATTATCTCATTTTATCCTCACAACAATCATATGTTGCTATAAAAATATTTCTGAATAGAAAGTTAATAAACAAATGTCTATCTGGAACAAATAGTAGCAAACTGTATACAAAATTCAAGTTTATATTTCGCTGCAGTTTATGGAGTTTATTAACATGGGACAGTTGTTTATCTTCTTCTCCAGGCAACAAATTACAAAAACAACAACAAATTGCAACAAATATTATATTCTGGTATTTGGTTTATTACATTTCATTATAAAAATGGACTAATTTTACTTTTGTAGGTAAATTGCTGGTTACAATGATATCAGAAGAACTTTGTAGATTTATTATTATGTAAAAAAGAAAGATAGTTTTATAGGATCACAGACAACATCTAGACATACAGATTTTTGCGGGTATAAGTAGCACAGTAAATAGAACATGGGACTAAGAATCAGAAAGGTCTTAATATAAATCCTGTTTCAGAAACTAATATTCTATATAATCCTGGAAAAGTCACATTTAATTGCTGTCTGTCCCAGTTTCCTCAACTGTAAAAGGGTAATAATAATAATAATAACTACTTCTTCTCCTACCCCAGGATTGTTGTGAAGACAATATGAGATAATATTTGTAAGGTGATTTGTAAGCTGGAAAGAATTACATAAATATTAGCTCTTATTATATCATTATTACCATAACCTCCTCAAAGAATATGAATCTATTCAAAATTCTTAATTTTTTAAGAAAAACATTTACATTCAGTGAGTTTTCTAAGTCAATCTAACATTTGCTTTTTGTTAGATTGCATATTATTTTTCTTGTAGGTAACTCAGAAAATAGAGAAAAAACTAAAATAGATTAATTCAATGAAGTTTAAGATGTTTAAAAAGGGGAGGTGAGGGGAAAAAACACTTCATACTGTTTGAAGATATAGACAAGCCAATAAATAATTAAATAGTTAAATGTCCATAATATAAAATCCAGGGAAGATAGTACTGACTAGATAGCTGAAGGTAAAAAGAGTTCTCACATCTTCATGTAACATCCTTGGTTCCGGTCAAATTATCAAGTACTCTGTTAGTCCTGTATATTTTCCCTAAAGGTGATAGACTAAATTTCCCTCAATACTGACATCAGTAATATGTCAATTGAATAGTTACTACCACTACTATCCAAAATATTCCTACAATCCTTAAGAGATACTGAGAAATTTCCCCACAACACTGAAAAGCCAGTAATGAAGAAATGATTTCCCTCATTTTATAAATGAGGAAAAATATGGTCCTTGACCATTCTTGTTGTTTTCCACTCTTTAACAAAACAAAGTGGTGTGTGTGTGTGTGTGTGTGTGTGTATAAAATCTCAAAGTCTTCTAGGAACAGTGATGTCTAGAACTGAACACAGTACTGTAGATGAACCCTGATCAATATAGTGAAAGCTGAGACTCAACTTCTTAATCCTAGATAGAATGCTTCTAACATAGTAACCCAATGTTATGCTAACTTATTTTGGGGGTAATACCATTTCATACTTTTGTATAACATTGATCTTACAGTCTATTAAAATGACCAGATTTTTTTCAAACTACTGTTTAACCCTATCATATCCATACTATGCTTATGAAATTGATAGTTCAAACACATGTATAAAATTTTACATTTAAGCTTATTAATTCAGTCCAGTGCTCTAACTTGTAAAGATTTCTTGGATCTAAATCTTGCCTTATGGTATTTACTTTTCTAATTTTGTGTCAAATGAAGGTTTAATGAATATTCCACAAACAAATTTTTTACAAGGCAAAATTGTCCAGGATCATTCAAAGTCACACAGTTTAAAATGTTTCAAGTGTCTTTGGCTAGATTTGAATTCAGGCCCTTCTGACTACAGCCTCCTACTTGCTCCTCATACAAACTTTTATCCAAGTGATTCATTAAAATGTTATATTACATTAAGATTTCTAAGACATTGCACTGAAGAATTCCTCTTAAGTTAACCTTGTATCTTAATAATTATTCTTTTAAGTAGTTCTGAATCTATCTAATAACACTATTACCTACAACTCTCCATTTTATGAGATACTTTGCAAGAAGTTTTGTAAAAATCTAAGTAAGTTTGGGGCAGCTAGATGGCACAGTGGATAACACACCACCCTAAAGTCAGGAGGAACTGAGTTCAAATACTGTCTTAAACACTTAATACTTCCTAGTTGTGTTACTCTGGGGCAAGTCATTTAACCCCAATTGCCTCAGGGGAAAAAAAAAAAGCAAATTTTATCTGCAACATTCTTCTTATTTACCAAATTATTAAGAGTGCAAAGAATAACATCAATAAGGTTTGTTTTGATAAAGCTACCCTGGCTCTTTTTTTTATTATTATTATTTTCATTTTGTTTTCTAGACATTCAATAATCATTTAGTGATCCATTCTAGTATTCTCTCAGGAACAAAAGTCAAACACATTGGACTACTTTTTTTTTTTAACAGATTCTATTTCTAGCTTTCTTTAAAAATCAGATTGTTTCTCCTTCTCTGGTATTACACTGCCATTACCATTTTCCATGATTTTCTAACATTTCTGTTGGTCTAGAAATCATACCTTATAATTCTTTCAGTATCTAAGGAAGTAGTACATCTCAACTTCTTAAATGTATTTATCAAAAACAACCAAATATATGACTATGATCTCCTTATTTATTTTGGTATAATGCTCTTATTGACCATTTGGTTCTTATATATATGGTACAAGGTTATCTTCAGTGGTAATGCAGAAAATGACAAAATAAAATTAGTGTTATCTGCCTTCTTTTCATCATTAATTATCATTATCCCAACCACCCAAATCTTTAATCTTATTCCTTCATTGATCATTTCCCCCTTCCCAAATATAGCTTTAAAACAGTTTATTTCCTTGTTTCCTGAATGGTCTTAGCTCATTCTAATATTTTGCATAGTTAATGTCATTTTACAATATTTTGTTATACTTTATGATGTGGACTTGTTTTCATATTCTATAAGCACCTTTTAAAAAATCTAAGTTTGGCTCATCAATTCTTAATTTATGTCCCTATGTCTATTTAGAGAACTCCCATTCTTCCTCCTTGGTAAAATTATTTCCCTTTGTTTCTTTAAAATTTTATGCTTCAATATTTCCTGTCCTTCTTGGGCTCACTTCACTTATGGAATTTTGGTCCATTGGATATCATTTATCTTTATTCTGAACCCTTTAAAATCTGCTTTCCCAAAATCTAGGTTATGTGTTATATACTATGTTCAGTTTTTTTTTTTCCTGCTATCACATATTTTTGGAAAGAGTGGGTAGCTCTCCCTAAGTAACCATCACATCTACTCCATTAACTATTTCATCTCTGCTAGTGAGAAATGGATGCAGAAGATATTTTTCTGTTGTATCTCAACATTTTGAAGAATAATTTTTGAAATCATTATTAAGGCAAATCATAAAATTATTACATGATCTGATCCATCATTTTCTTAATAATTAGTGTCCCACCTCAACTATACCAAGTTGCATTCTTTTTGCTGTTTCCCAAACTCTTTTTCTATACCCTCTTTCTATGCAGATGGTCTATGGTATAGTACATTGGCATAATTACTTTTCTTCTTACCTGGACCTTTATCAAAACACTCTACATTAAGCTCCAGACTGTCACCAGTCTCTTTCTGACTCATTCAATGCATTTTTACTGATACTACTTGGCACTAGAAATCATTAGCCCTGCAAAGCTATTGGAATACATACTAAGAGGTTTTCTCACCTGAACTTTATTTTTTCTCAAATTCTTCTGGTCATTTCATTCTTTTACTCAAAAATCTTCAGTAATTACAAACCACCTACTGAGTAAATTTCAGACTTCTTTGAATGGCATTAAAGTTTCTTCATAAGTAAGTGACAATTTTGTGTAGTGAGGAAAAAAAAGTTGGATTCATGATATCATGATAATGTTGGATTCATGATCAGAAGAACTGGGATCAATTCCCAGTTCTATTATTGCCTTGGAACTACTAAATTTTTCTAAGCATCAGTTCCTCATTTTTAAAATGAAGGAATTCAACTAAATATCTTCTAAGAACCCTGACATAATTAAATCTATGAATCTCTCAAACCTTTTTTCATACTACTCTCCTTCATATATTCAAAATTCAAATCAAATTCTCTTTCCCTAAATTTACTTTACACTTCCCCCCTATCATTATGTAAGATATTTTTTACCTTGTATGGAATTTTCTCTTTCTATTTTTATCTTGGAGCATTTTAGATATCCTTTAAAAGCCCAAATACAAAAAAATCTCCTCCTATATTAAATTTTTTCAGATCCTTTGTGTTGGTACCAATCTTCCTAGTGATCCAAAAAAACATTGTCCTTAGAAGATAGCTTAAAGAAAGATTATTTTTAAGCCTAGCTTCAGATTAACATTTTTAGAAATATATATGTATATATTTATTGTATGCATTCAAGTTATAAGTCCATATATCTTTTTAAAGACTATGTATGTAATATGAAATATAGATGTAATTTTAATATAACTATTATTTCTATAATACATGTTTTATTCAATATATCTGTTGTTGAGTAGTGGATCATTTTACCATTGTTTTATATGATCATTTTAGGAATACTCTATTATTTGCAAAAGATCATCAAATGTCAATAAAGTTTTAAAAAACTTAGTTTTAATATTTTCTGCTCTATACACTGCTCTGGCTATTTGCCAAGTAATTAATGAACTTAAAAATCCTACTTAAGCTAACTTCCTATTTAAAGGCTCTACTTATTGAATTATTGCAAAGTGCAAAATCTTTTTTTTTTTAAGCATGGATAACTGTTCTTTACTTCATTAAGAAAATTTGGAATTTTGCATATTATAGTTTCTTCAATCTTAGCATGCCTGTATTAAGTATTTAATGAATATCTCATAGAAGTATAATGATTTGGGTAAATCAATAAAACATTTAAAATTAATGCATTTTAGTTAAGTTTTTTTCCAAGATTACTTTGCCATCTTGGCTCGCAAAGTTAGAAAATTCTATTGGATACCCTAAAAAAGAAAATGAAAGAGACGGAACTGAAAAATGCAGTGATACAACCATTAACATTTGAATAAAGTCCAAAGAAAATAAAATTAGAAAAGAATATGGGGTCTCTATAAATAAAAACAATAATCCATAAGATAGAGTTCAAAAAAGACAAAAAATGTCACTGTGCTTTTCCAAAACCATCATGAACAAAATAAGGATATGTGATATATCAGGAAACAATGTGATAAAATTGTTCAAGTCTACTGTCAGTGAAGGCAATTTGCAGTAAGATAAAACTTATAGTTTATTGACAGAGAATATTTACAGTTTTAACCTACCAAGAAACATATCTCTACAACTCTAGGGTTTAAAAATTTTAAAAATGTTGAAGATAACTGGGCAGAGACAATTTATTTTAACTAATACTATTCACCTACAAAAATAATAGGAAAAACTAATATATAGTATTCCAAAAAGCAAAGGAAAACAGCCTGAAACCACAAACAATTTATTATGTAAAGCTGAATATTATACAAAATTAAAATTGTATTTTAATAGAATTCATGAAAAAAAGAGTTAGAGACTTTAAAATGCAAATGTAACATATAAAAGAAATTTAAGAATTGTAATTGAGCATAATTAGCCTGAAGTGATAGATATTGGACTAGTGATTGTTATTTGTCTTTTGCTCTTGAAGAGAAGGATCTGATGAAGGTAGGGGGAGGGAAACTTGACTATTGTCCCAAGGAATACTCATTTTCATCATCTATAAACTGAGAGGAATTGATTCAATGTCTTCTAAGGACTCTTTTCTCTCTAAATCTATGACCCAATAGTCCTACGATCACACCTAAGAATAAGAATGCAAGAAAAATGAGAAGAAGCAATATTTCTTGAAATTGGGTTATGGCAGGTAAAAAAATAAATAAATAAATTTTAAGGTTGGACCTACCGAAAAGAGGACTACTGAATTATTATCATTAGTTTTGAATTGATTGTGAAGGCAAGTAAAATTAAGTGTGAAGAAAACTTGGCTAGGGAGGTATCTAAATCTTAAATGGATTTGGGGAAGAGAACAAGCAAAACAAATTACCCATGTAAAAGAGTGCTTTAAAAAAAAAAAAAAGTAATAGGAAACAAGACCTAGTAGTCTGGGTCTTGGCTTACAGGAATGGAGAAAGGGAAGAGAGTGAGATCCAAGTTTTTCAACCAAAACAAACTGAAGCTATATATTGCTTATTCAGTATATTCAAATATTCAACTTTTCTATGATCTCATTGATTCAGGAATACTTGCAAGGATGTAGATCATAATTCATTTATTAAATTTTTGTTAGCAGGATTCTACCCAATGCTAGATATCTTTTTAATTTTTTCTAATAACACGAAAGTAGCAGTAGAAATGTCTGCCTACCTATCATCTCTTACTCATTTCCTAAATAGACTTTGTTCTGTTATGTAATTCTTTGATACTTTTAATTTTCTACAGAGTTCCTCACTCATTATGTGCTATAACTTGCTCACACTCACAAAGGACCTTTCCATTCACAAAACACATTTCTTTGTGATACTCATCATTAGTTTTCTACTATCAGGAGTTTTAGATCTTGCTACCTTACAACAAAACCAATGCAAGGGATGTGTGTGTTTGTGTGTGTGTGTGTGTGTGTGTGTGTATGCATTTACAAATAATGATTGGATTTTTTTTCATATTAATAAATAATGTTCATTTTTAAGAGACTATAATGCAATAGGACTTGGTGAAAGGAAGAAATGTAACTATGAAAAAATTGAATTTATACACAAAATCAAAAAGGATTGAAAATGGATGAGAATGCAAATAATAACAAATGTTGGATTTTTTAAAAGGTCAGAATGAAGACTTACAGTTAAAATAAGAAATTGGAGGAAATTTTATGATCCTTCAGCTAAAAAAAAAAAAGCAGGATTAGCTATTATCATTTCATATAAGATAAAAGAAACAGAATAATTACACTATCTTTACAAGTACCATAGATGACAAAACTATATGAGTGAATATATGTGTGTGTGCACCAAATGTTATAGCATTAAATATATAACAGAAAAGCTAAATTAACTGCAAAACTTTGGTAAACAGAAGAGTGATAATAGTAGGCAAGACTAATGTTGTTATATAATGAGTTCTTCACAGGAAAAAATCATACTAATAATCAATAATTATCCTAAATAAAATAATAGTGAATCAGTGTATCAAAATTTATGAGATGGTATAGATATCTTTAGAGAAAATGATTCTCTATACCCATATTTGCCTAAAAAGGTAAAAAGGAACCACATAAATTAAATATGTTACCAAGAATATCAATTAAAAAGTTAACTTTAAAAAACCCACACATGCATAAAATGTCAAAATTTGAAAATCAAAGGAAGAAAAACACAATAAAAAAATAAAAGCTATGGAGCTTATAAACAAAACAAAAGTTTTTGGTGACAGACAGGAAATCAGAGACGAAAATAGAAATAAATAAAAACAAAGAATAGGAAACCAAATTACCAATATATGAATTAAAAATGAGAATTATTCTTTCCTGAAGAGGACACAATATTTTAAGAAACTATTATACACAAATACATATTGTATTGAAATATGAAATATTCTATAGCCATCAAGTTTTTTAAATGGCATAAAATTTTAGCTTCCGTTTCTTCAATAATTTATTCAAATATTTTTTTATTCTTATCTTTCTATTATACTTACTTAAAACCAAATGAGGGACATTTAAAATTCTACCACTATCATTTACTTGCATATATCTTTTTGTATTTCCATTTTTTTTCTTTATGAGTTGACACCAAGAAATTTAGACCATAGATATTTATTGCCTATAATTCCCTTGCTTATTTCTTTTAATATAATGAATCTGGTTTTGCTTTTTCTAATAACATGATTACAATTTACTACTTTTTTGGATTCATCTAATGTATAGTATTTCCCCTCTAATCCTTCATTTTTATTGTGATGTCTTTGTAAGGTGAATTTCTTATAAGCAATAGGTTGCTAGGCAAGAAGTGTCTTAGCTTTTCTGACACTTTTCCATTTTATTGGATTATTCAATCAACTCATATCTAAAATTATGCAAGTTAATTTTTTCCATTTTTGATCAACATTTTTTTATATTAAGATTTCCTGTCCTAAAGAAAAAAAAAAATCCTGTCTTCTTCTGTAAGCATGGCATTATGTCTCCTCAATTATTTTAGGTTAATATACTTTAAGGCAACCCTGTTCCTACTGTTTGCCCTTGCCCTCAGTTTCTCTATTGTTTGTTACTACTTGCCCAGTTTTGCAGTTTTGACTAACTTATTAGTTCATTTTTGCTCCCCTATTTTCCTTCTTTCAACTAATAAGTAAAACCTACTGTCCTCTCCAACATTTTTTTCCCCTCTCCATAGTCATTCCCACTTTCTCTCATTTTTTTATGAAATATGGAGGGATCCTAGTCCTTGAGTGTCAGCTATTTTAGGGGGATAATTTATAGTGCTAACTCCAAATACCAAATCCCTCCATATTCTACATGCATAGTCATAGCCTCCTTCTTGGCATTGCTGATTCTAGAGCTGTCCTTCCTAATGCAATCCTGATCACCTGACTGCTGTGTTCAAAAGCTTTCAATGGCTTGTTGTGGTTCAACCAATAAAATTCTTCAGGCATGAGTTGAAGCCTTATAACATTTTAATCTCAACCTTCCTTTTTTTTTTTTTTTTTTTTTTTTTTGGTAACTGTCAACATTCCTTTGAATGTACCATATTCTCCAATTTAACCATAATTCCTGCTATTTATAAAACATGCCTTGTTTTTTCCTGTTTCTCTGTCTTCAGTTATACTATTTTTTTCACAGAATGTAATTTTCTCATATTTCTCCCTAAAAAATTATTCTTCAAAGTTCAGGTGAAATTCCACATCCTTCATTACACCTTCTTTTAGCATTCTACCTATAGATAATTTCTAATTCCTTTGAGTTCACATAGAAGTTTGGTTTTACCTATCTGATGATACTTAACTAATTGTGCTTTGAATTATAGTCATTTGTATGTTTAGTATCTTCCTGATAAAATATATATTTCTTTAGGGTTACACATGTATCTTGATTGATTCCTCAAAATCCTCAAAAATTCCTATAATAGCACATTAAAGTAAATCAATGTTTGTTGAATGAATCAATGAATTATGTTCTGTTAATTTCAGGGGGTTTATTTTCATTAAAACCAGACTACATATTACCTCTACTTAAAAACCCTGTTCAAGTTATTTTGTTGTTTCAAAGTTTTAAATTATATTTCCTTAAAAGTATTCTATAATGCACACTTTATACTGCTTCAAACAATCTTCTTTCATTAGTCTAATTTAAAATTTCATTCTGTATATTGTAATTTCCTTGTTCAGTCTCTTGCATACTAGAAATTATGAGTTTATAGAGATGTCTCCATTTTAATGGAAAAAATAAAGCCACCTTTGTTAAAAGTTTCTCATGATGCAATATCTAAAATTGGGATGCTTTTTCTGACTAACAATTATTCATTTAAAATAATAGCCTTAATGTAGCATTCAGGTCCAGTGCTGTCACACGGTTGAGGAGGTGTCAAAGAAACAGCTGCCAAACTTCTAAAGATTCTAAACCCATGACTCACTTTTGAATGTAAATCAAGAGTGATGTATGCTGGAAACTTGTCAAAAACTGATGGCCCTTAGAATTCTCTTAGCAGAGTCATTCAGTTGCTATATGCATTTTTTTTTTTTTTTGTATTCTATTTGGAAGGAAAGCAAAGTAGTTATGTGGAATAGGCAAATATGGAAGGTAGAAAGTTAAGAATCCTGGAATTAACTGTTGGCTCCAGAACTTTCTTTAGGCATTAGTTTCAATCATTTTAGAATGGGTTGAATTAGTCTTGGAAACTATTTCATAGAAATTTAATGAAAATGATAGTTTAATAAAAGTAACTTTAAAGTTTGAAAAACACTTGCATGCATGTTATTTGAGTTTCACAAAAACCTAATGTTTTTGTTATTTTATTTATTAGTATCTTGTTTATGCAGAATAAACTCAGGCTTCAACACTTTAAGTGACTTACTT
Source organism: Antechinus flavipes (assembly GCF_016432865.1). NCBI lineage: Eukaryota > Metazoa > Chordata > Mammalia > Dasyuromorphia > Dasyuridae > Antechinus > Antechinus flavipes. Next base: position 302,450,251 of record NC_067401.1, on the reverse strand, counting down.
ATGGTCATATAGATAGTAATGTCAATGGTTAGATATAAACATAGTCTTCCCATCTGTAAGTCCATCATGCTTTCCACTACATCACATTGTCTCTCTAATGTTTACATTAATCTTTTTGAAAGTAAGAAGAAGCATTATAGTTATCAATGGAGGGAAAATGATTGTTGATTAATTGAGTGATCTAAGATTTCCCTTTTTATGAAGTGAAAACTGCTTCTTCTTTTCTCTCTCTATTCCTGATCTTTATCCATGTCTGTTCTAAGTCATTTTGCAAAGAGGTACATCCCAAGGTGGATCAATAGAGAAATAAAAACACGTTACTAGCAAAATATTACTATACATAAAGGTGGTTAGGCCTTCTTTTGGTTATAGACAGTTTTTAGGATTTCATCACCAACACTTAAAGACAGAAGAGTATTTATCTATCTGCTCAGGATGGCAGATTATTTACTTTCTGAACACAAATAAAATAAGAATATATAAAAATAATAAAACCATATATAAGAGTATCACAATTTATTCTTTACTACTTGCTACTTTAACATATGTGGTTTCCTGTGATTCTTTCAATAATCTTCTGAAAATTAAATGTATTTTAATAATAATTATCATTATATTGATATGTTATTATATAATATATATAACATATAATAAAGTGATATATTAATAATAATAAAAATAAATTGTATTATTGTCTCTACTCCCATCATATCAGCATAAGGATATTAAAACTCAAAGAAAATGACTACTTTTTGATCAAACAGCTAGCAAATGTCTTTGACCAATGCTCTTTCCAATGTATAACAGATTTACTCCTGGTTGTACTTAGCAGTATTCTTTTTCAAAGTCTTCTTCATTCCATACTTACACACTGATCAAGGTAGGATTAAACTACCAGGAAGGAGAAGAAAGTAAACCATATTTATATAACTGCCAAAACAGAGACCACAATGAAGTCATCGGGTAAAACACTGGAGAAAATATCTATGAGAAGACAGTGCTAAGAAAAGAAATTCAGTTCTGATATTTCATGAAAATTATGCTATTACTCATTCCTCACAAAACTGGTAAATGAATTTGAATATTAGACATAATAAACAAAATAAACTAGAGAACTTAATGCACAAAAGATCTTATGGACATCTTTGAAATTTGGGACATATCTCAATGATTGGATGCTAAATGAAGTTAATAATTTAGATTGAGATATTATCAGGGAAAAGAAAACCAAAAAGAAATATAATGGAAAAGTTTAAGGTGAATGTTAAAGGGAAGCAAAAAGAATATTGTAGTGGGAGTATGTTACAGAAAATATAGCCCGAAGAAAGTACTAGGCAATAGTTCTGGCAACAAAATAAGCTTGGAGATTAATATATAGAAGTGGAGGAATACTTTCAACTCCCAAACTTTTCTTGGAGGTTTGGTGATAACAGAAGATCAGCTGAGAAATGTTCAACTTGTCTGACTGACAATTTTGCCCTTTAAGTGATATAAGCAATGATTGGGTTAACTGATAGCCCTGATGTGATTCTAATGAATAAAGATAAATTGGTGACATAAGTAAGAAGTATATCTTGCTTCTCCTCCTTTAGAAGGAAATGACCATAACATCTTTGACTTCATTATAGAAAAGAAAGAAAATTTGTCTCCCATGTGATGGATAAGTCCCTGTTGGCCTTGGTGAAGAAGATCTTAAGTGTTCAACAAAGGACAAGGAGGATCACTTGGCCTAAACATTTATATACAGTAAGTTTTCTGATTTGAAAGATGTGAACAACTCAGCAGTAGAATGATGATGAAATAAAGAAAAGCTTTTCATATGGAAAAAAAGAGAAAGAGATATGAAGAGATATATTACAGGGAAACCATCAATGAACTCAAATGGTTAAGAAAACATAAGATGGAAGAAAGGACTGATCATTGAGGATGAATAGGAAAGAAGAGCATAGTCTTGTAAGAATATCCAGAATGCTAAATCCTAATACAAAATGGGAGAAGTATAGAATAGAAAATAAGTATCAGAAAATTGATATTTATAGTAAGTCAGTAGGTGCTTAAGAGAGTACCTCTCTTATGTTTAACTTAGCAGTTTGAATTAACTATATGTCAGGGTTATGAAAAAAAAAAACAGAAACAGCCTATGTTCTTAGAAAAATTGTGGTGAACAGAAGATTAAAAGCAGAGAAGGGACTATGCGATGAATAAGTGCTCTGATACCTGAAAAAGAAGATGGATCTTTTAAATTATAGGCCACTAAGCTTATCTTCAATTCCTGACAAAATTCTAGGACATATTAAAAAGATGGTTTATGAATACTTGAAAAAGAAAATGGCAATTGCTCTGAGCTGGCACATTTTGATCAATAACAAGTCTTGCTAGTTTAACTTCAGTTTCTTTTTTTGAGCAAGCTAGACAGAATAGGGGAATTATAAGAACAACACACACATATACATATATATGTATAATTTATTTTTATTTGTTTATCAAATTAAGGCAATTAGCAATTCCCCCTCCCCCCAAGACAATCATATGGATAAGGTAAGGGATAAATGGAATGAATCCAATTAAGAGAATCCAGAACAGGTTGAATGACGAACCCTAAATATGATTAATGGTTTGATTTAAGCCTGCTGGAAGGAAGTCTAGTGAAGTGAAATAGATTGGCATGTCAAAGGAACCTTCAGTCCTGTTGTGATCAATATCTTTATAACATAGTTAGTAAAAGACATGCTTATCAAGTTTGTGACCAGCATGTAACCCAGAGGGACAATAAAAATGCTATATAACAAAATAGAGATTAAAAAAAGAAAGGAAGGAAGATTTGATAGACTGGAACAGTGATCCAAATCTAATCAATTAAAGTCTAAGATAAGTTCAACAACTGGAATTTAAAAATCAAAATGTATAATACAAGTATAGAATATATGGGTAGACGATTTTAGTGAAATGCAAGGTCAAAATTGGTAGATTATGATATGACTTCCAGAAAAGCCAGTGTAACTTTAAGCTACATCAATAGAAGAATTATTGTAGGAATTTAGCATATTCTATGAGTTACTATGCTTAGTTCTGAGGGCCACATTTCAGGAAGGGTAATTGGAAAGTTGATGTACACCCAGGAAGATCAGGAGTGTTCAAAGCATAGTACACAAGAACCAAGTGAAAGAATCCGGCATAATTTGGAGAAGAGAAAATTCAAAGGAAATTTTGGAATATCAAAAAGAGAGAGAGGAAATAAAAGGGAGAATAAAGAAGAGAGACAGAGAGAGAGAGAGAGAGACAGAGAGAGACAGAGAGACAGAGACAGAGACAAAGAGAGAAAGAGACAGAGAGAGACAGATGGGGAGAGAGAGACAGAAAGACAGATGGGGGAGAGACAGACAGACAGAGACACAGAGAGAGACAGAGACAGAGAAAGACAGAGAGACAGAGCAATAAAAAGAAAGAGACACACAGAGAGACACACACAGAGACAGAGAGAAACACACACAGAGAAATGGGGAGAGATAGAGAGATAGATGGGGGAGAGAGAGAGAGAGATAAATGGAGAGAGATAGAGAGACAAATAGGGAGGGGGAGAGAGAGAGAGAGAGAGAGAGAGAGAGAGAGAGAGAGAGAGAGAGAGAGAGAGGGAAAGACAGAGAGAGAGAGAGAGAGAGCGGGAAAGAGAGAGAGAGAGAGAGAGAGAGAGAGAGAGAGTGGGGGAAAGGGAGAGAGGGAAAAAGAAGCTGATAATCAGAAAGGAAGCTGTTAAACAGTTTTGAGCATTTTTTCCTTCAGGTATCAAAATTACAATAATCAATAGAATTTAGAGTTATAGTGTAATATAAAATAAACTTCATAATGATTAATGCTGCCCCAAAATGGAATGGGGTGCTCAGGAGTTGTAAGTTTTTTCATCAATAGAATAAGTATAATAAAAGTCTGTATGGCCACTTATTCAGGTTATTATATTGAGGATATCTAATTGAATTTACTCAATGGTCTCTGAGATCCTTTTCAGCTCTGAGATTATAGTTCTCATTTTTTTGAACCAGAAACAAAAAAGTGTGGCATTTTCATAAGCTTCCTTCTCTGCATACTTTTAAACAGACAAACATGTCTACTCACTTCTCTTGCTGTTTTATTTCTTGCCACGAAGACGATGGAATAGAGTCAAAAAAAAATTTAGGTAGGAAAAAATCCACAAACTTGGATGCAAATGCTTAGTGAATTGTAGCCACAGTCAGACTATTCACATGATTCTAAAAGTGGAAGGAAAACTTTGGACATCTTGATTTGAGATTTACTTCATAGTCATTGTGGTTTCCAATTAATATATGTTACAAAAAGTTACAAAACTTATTGGAGCATTCAAATAAAAAAAAAAGAATAACATAAATGCCCATGTGAAAACTACTTTTTAAAATAATGTCATAAAAGAGAGAAGTAGAAAATAAATAATGAAAGAGTTCAGAGAGTGCCCACAGATACATCCCTCAAATGTATTTATGTTGCTATAATGGTCTTTCATTTTCAAAGATCCTCTTTAAGCTATATAAGTTATGAATCAAGAACCCTGCTTTAGAGAAAATAAAATAACCTCAGGTACTGACTGGCACAAATTTCTCAGAAAATAATCATGTCCTTCTAATAATTTTCTACTGAAGAAATATTTTCACATACATTGCATTTTTTATATTTAAAACATTTTCACTTTGGTATTACTAGAGTACAAAGAACCACTGCCACCAGACTGACCTCTTTTATCATCTTCTTTGTTTATTTGTTTTTGGTCATCTTATGACTTACACACGTCCAGACAAATTCTTGTTCACTTAGTAAAATAAAAGTGTTCCCGTGCTAAAACCTCAGAGGCCATGTTTTATCCCCACAGAAAATGTTCATGGCTTAGTAAAACTACCCTCAATTCAGGGGTTCATTTAAGTAGGGAATAAGTCTAAATGTAGTGGTACAAAAAGCACCACTATGACAAATGACTGAAAATCTGTTTTGATAGTCTGCCCATTCCAGACTTACTCAAGCCCGAGAACTGCACAAAAATAACATGCTACTAGCAAGAGAGGTAAGATCAATCAGGCTAAGAGGAATTTAAATCCAGCTCTCTCCCAAAAAATATTAAATACTTCTTACCCTAAAATCTCTCTCATAGCATAACAAGCACTATTCTGGAGCAAAATAAATGTGAACAAATTATTTCCCCCTTCTTTTACCCATAGAAATCCAAATAAGTTTTCAAGATTAATGGTAAACTAACACATTATTTTTGTTTTGCTCATACTCTCAAATATTCGTGGGTCTATTAATTTTAATTTTTAAAGGGGTTTGACTAAGGAGCCTGCCAATCAACTTTAGAACTACCTAGTCAATCAACTTGATGAGCCTATAGGGCATGAGCTTGGTCTCAGATCAGGAAAGAATTACTCTATGAAAAAGGTTTTCATGCTCAACTATGGAAAGTTGATATGACATATCAAACTTCTGAATGGTTTTCAGTGACTGGCTCAACCCCCAGGATCAGAGTTTTTGGGAGGGTCATAGTTTATATTCTCATTCCATGTTTTAAAAAAAGAAAAAGCATGATATTTTGGTTGGCATCTAAAACATCTACTTAGATGGTTTCCTTTGTGAATACAAGAATATAGTATTCTTACATTTGTGGATAGCTTACATTTATGGAACATTTAAAGGTTTACAAGCTGTTTTACATAGGTTCATCCAATCACACTCCCATTATAGGGTAGATAGGGCAAATATGTTAATCTCCATTTTTAAAATAAGGAATCTGAGACAAAGAGATCAAGCAACATATCTACTGTCAAATAAGTTGTTCATATCAGCAGCAAGAGTTGGACCCAGAACTTTTAACCTCAAATGCAATAAAATAAATAATATTGTTGAGTTCTCATGAGGAAGGAACTACCAGAGCCAATAACATCTTGACTTTTTATTTCTTTTTGCAATGTCATAGGTCTTAAACTCAAAGAGTAAGATTTGTTTTTAAAAGTTCATAACTCTTCCTTGATAATACAAAATATGTAACATTACACTTTAGAGCTGAAAGGGATTATAGAGGCCAATTACTTCAACTCTAGCCACAATATATTCATGAAGGAGCTGATGTCCAGAGCACTGAAGTAACTGGTTTGAAATAACCAGCTAATTAAGGGAGGGATTTGAACACAATTCTCTTAATTCCTGACTAACATTCTTATTGATATAGTTTATTGCATTATCTCAAATATCTGCCTTTTGGGGCATCATTATTTAGAAATAAAATAAATTATAGGGGAAATGGTGCCATGTTTTTCTAATACTTTAAGTAATCTTTTAAGATTTCTGAATTTATTGCCCAAACTTTCATTAATAAAACTTTACATTTCCATGCATTTGTGAACATGTAAAAAATAAAGGTAAATAAAGGTAAAGTAAAGACAAAATTTCAAAATGGGGACAAGGGAAGAAAATGTATTTGAAAAACAACATAAAGTGGCAACCAAGAAGTGACAATACCTTTGCAACATTCCACATAACCTCTGGTTTAGAAATTGTCAGTATAGAAATTAGCAAAACTATTTTACATATTCATTTACATAATCAATAAATTACATAATCATTTACATAACTTTTTTTGTTAACTCAGATTACTTTTTTTGAAACAGAAACCTAAACTAAGAAATATGTTTTGAGGAGACGACTTTTTTTTTCCATTTATGTGATTCATTAACTTATCTCTCTTGAGAGTTGGTAGACCTTATCTCAATTTTTTCTTAATCCACCTATTATCTCAATAGTTTTTCTTGGCCTCTCACCTTTTTTCTCTTTTTGATTTGCCAATCTCTGAAAATAGTTAAGAACTATGGGCTTGATAGTACTTTATATTTAGATAAGAATACATACTGGACTTTTTTCTTTGCTTTCAATAATTGATTTTGGAATATATGTATATATATTTCAAATATAACTTCATTTTTCCAAGTTCTGTTTTTATGATTCTTTTTTTTTTTTTTTGCATGATTTTGCTTTGCAAGCTTATTTGCAAGTTCATGCAAATACTTCTCCCTTTCTAAGATTTATTACCTGGGAAAATCCAAAAGTGTCTGTGTACATGATAAAGTGTCTCTCTACTGTTTGCTACTTTTCAAGTTTCTAGGTCATGTTGAAGGTCCAGAGTAGTCTTTCCAGATTATCTGCCTGAAGAAGTCCAATCTTCTGCATAATCTCTCTTCCCTCATATTTTCATTCCTCCTGTCTATCCTTCCCTTCATAGTCAAATTAATCTTCATCATTTAACTCTAGAAGTCACAAATCCACATTGATCATCTTTCCCCACAGAATAGATCCAAATTCTTCAGACTGTAATTTTTTACTTTTTGTAATCTGACCCCACTTGAACAGATCATATCAATTCCTCCAAGAAATATGTAAGCTAAATTATTAATCTCTTTATAGGCACTCAAACACATTTTTGGCTTTGATTATGCTGTTAATAATAGTAATATTAATAATAATCAATTGATATTTATAATAATAATTTAAATTCTGCAAAGCATTTTAAATTTGTTTCATTTAACCCTCACAATAACCCTGGGAGGTAGCTGCTATTATTATCCCACTTTACAGATGAGGGAACTGAGGTGGAAAAAGGGACTTTCCCAGGCTTTCACAGCTAGTATCAAAGGCTGGACTTTAATTGCTAGATCTTTTAACAACTTTTGAAAGAATCATGCAAAAATAAAAACTAATCTGAAGTTAGCTATTTAATAGTAATATATCTTTGAGTTTATTCTGTTAAAGACTTTTATATTAAAGCTCAAGAATTTTTAAAGAATCCATTTGTATAATCAAAATATTTCTTTTTCTTACCATATAAGTTTTGGAGTGCATGTTGTCTTTTGTACACATTAGATGAATGATTTGGCTTAGCTCAATATATTTCACACTAAAAGGATAGAAAGTAGGGACTGAGAAGTGGTTATCATAAAGATGAAAAGAAATATTTTGAAAAGAAAGAAAATTTTAAGTTCATTGATATGCATAGACAGGAATTCATCATTTAGCTCTTCAGGAGACATACAGAAGAGGGAAGCAAGGACAGGTAAATGGAAGATGAATTTAAAAGTTCAGTATATTTTAACATATTTAACATGTACTGGTCAACCTGCCATCTGGGGGAAAGGTGGGGGGAAGGAGGGGAAAAGTTTGAACAAAAGATTTTGCAATTGTCAATGCTGAAAAATTACCCATGCATATATCTTGTAAATAAAAAACTATAATAAAAAAAGTTCAGTATACTTCAATTAGAATAGTGTCAGAAATTCTAAAGCTCAGTGAACTAAGGCTAATGACACATGCTAATGACACATGCTAAAGACAACAAAGGATTCTTTTTTAAAATCTATTGGGGAAAAGAAGATTATCATAGATGATTTAAGACAACAGCGTGGGGCAATAATAGGTTAATAAAAATAGATTGAGGGAAGGATGAATTACACATTTCATTTTGCCTTAGTTTTCTCTACCAAGGAAACCATTTTTTGGACTAAGTAGAATAAACCAAAAATTACTACTAAGAAATTAAAACTGAATCTGAAGAAGCTATGAAGTGAATATCTATTTACCCTTGGCGAGGTGTGCTTACCAGATATCCGTGAATTGTATCCAAGGGGAGTGATAGGCTTGCAAGTCATTGCTAAACCATTTCTTTTTTGTCAGTGATATCTGAAAGACTGTAAAAAAAACACAGGGAGACAACAGAACTAGCAAAATATACTCCTGGTCTTCAAAAGTAGAGGAAAAGTAAAATATGCAAATTATGGGTCAGTGAACTTAATTTCAATAATTGGCAAAATTCTGGCACACATTGTAAGTCATAGTGAGAAAAACAGGTAGAAAAGGGATAATGATCACAAAGTGCTTGTTTTGCTTTTTTAGAAAAAGTCATGACAGAATTAATTCATTTGCTTTTTTTGAAAATGGTTACTAGAATGGAAGATCAGAGAAAGTTATGGTTTTAATAAAATACTTGACAAAATATATTAATCTTTCATAAAGTTTTTTTGAATGAATAAACCTAAAGATAGACACTAAATGTCTCATTGGGCAGTAAGAAAAAAAAAGTGTTCAGATAGAGAATCCCTATGATCTTTCCATCATCGTAGGTGTTAAGCTTTGTCAATGATTTGTATGATGATTTAGATGGCATATTTACCTATTGAAGGACAACATGGGACAATATAAAGAGCACTTTTTAAGTCTGGGGACTTTGATTTAAATTATACTTTTGATACTTACTAATTATGTAAACTTAGGCAAAACACTGAGGTTCTTGGAACTCACTAACTTCATTTGTAAAAGAAAGGGATTGAATGAACTGAACTCTCAAGTCCTTTCAATCTCTATATCTCTACTTCTAGCTCACTGATGATTTTATGAAATAAGAATAAGATCTAAAGCAGGGAGTGAGAGCCAACACATCTGATAGAGTTTGGGTCCAAAAGAGGTCTCAACAGGCTTAAATGATGGAGCAAATCCTATGCAGTTAACTTGGGATATAAGTGGATTTGTATCTTATCTATTCCAGTTCATTCTAAATTTCTGAACTCTTGAAGCAATTCATAATAAATATTGTTTTTGGGATATATGCTAAGTTTTATATTTTGGTTCATAAAATCAGCTTCACCTGTATAAAATGACATAGTTGTGGTAAAATAACAATTCATTAAAAAAAAAAATCCAAGGAATTGCAAGCTTCATAAAATCAACAATGCAATGGGAAATAGTATAATGGGAATTTTTCTATATTAAGAAAAGAATAGTGTTCAGAATAAAAGATGTGTTTCCCTCATTCTATTCAGCCCTAGTAAAATCATATCTGGAGAATTTTGTTAAATTCTGTATGTTACATTTTAGAAAGATCATTGATAAACTTGAGAATGTTCAGCAAAGGGCAATCAATATTTTGAGAGAGCTGGAGGTGATGTTAGTTGAGCATTAAATAAAGGAACCATAGATATTTGATCTGGAGAATAAAAGACATAGTAAATATAAGGATACAGTATCTATCACATAAAAAAGAAACTAGACATTCTCTTTAGTCCCAGAATAAAGAAGTAAAAAAAAAAAAAAGAAGAAGAAGAAAGAAGACAGAAGAAAGTAATATTTTTTTTAATTAACTCTGTTTACCTCAGTTTCCTCATCTGCAAAATGAAGTAGAGAAGGAAATGGCAGTATCTTTGTCAAGAAAATCTCAAGTGTAGTAATGAAGATTCAGACAAGACTGAACAATAATAACAAAAATGAAAAAGAAAAAAATGTACTGTTTCTGTAATCAAGATGACCTGGCTTCAACTCTTTCTGATGCTTACTACCTATATGACTTTGGGCAAATTATTTAATTCCTAGGCCTTGGGTTCCTTATATGTATCATGAAAGGATTGTACTACTAAATGATTTTTAAAGGCTCTTTCACTTTACATTCATAGATATGTTTCCATTTTACCTCAGTGAAAATTGACAAAACTCCTTTAAGTGAATTCACCAGTCTGTAGATGAAAATAGTGACTCTGTAACATCATACAGCAATATTATCGACATTTTAATATAATTCAATTAATATAATTAAAACTCACATTTCCAATGCCTTTGTGAAGATAAACTTGAAAATTTTAATATCTGAATTATTAAATATTTAAAATATTTATATTTTTATAATATTTATAATATTAAATATTAAAATTTAATAATTTTAAATCTGAGCCTATTCTGAGAAACAAGCAAGAGAATAGAAAACAACAGTTTTGTTGTTGTTTTGGGTTTTATGCTGACTGCATGCTAGCTGAAACATTAAATGTTGAAATGCTTGCTAGTACTAGCACAGCTCCTTATGGGAGTTATCTCACAGAAGACTTCCTATAACTGAATCATCATCATCATTGCAAGCTGCATTTCTCTCCAAATCTCTTCTCTAAATCTTGGCAAATATCCAGTGTACCTAGCTAGTGTCATGTAGCATATTATAACTATTCTTACTCAGACTGTGTCTACATTACTACCCCATTTATCTAGGGTAAGTGGAGGATAAACAGAGTCAGGCTTTTGAGGGTGTTGCAGGATGCATAACTTTCTAATTACCTTGACAAAGGGCTATAGAACTAACAATGCTTTTTAGTGGAGTGATTGTTCTCTAGAATTTCTGCATTGAATGTACAATCAGATCTATTTGCTAGTCCATTGTCAGACTCAGTTATGCCTCAAATTTATATTACATTCTCAGTATATTTTGAAAACGGATACTTTTTTGGAATATCAAGAATGAATAATTTTTAAATAGGATATTTAGTTTGCTGCCCCATGAATTATATAAATATTTCTCCAATAATTGGATTAATATTTCTGCAGAGGACTTTGAGATCTCCATATATAGTCAAAATCTGTCTTCAGAACGCTGGTCTTACATCAACTGCATATTAAATATTTCTAAGTGGATGTCCAACAGTCATCTCAATTTGAAAACTGAACTTAGTAGCTTTTTCCTCCCAATACAATTTTCTTCCAGTTAATTAACTCATATCATTTATTAGTTAAGCAGGGAATATATATTTATTAAGCAGATTCTATATCCCAAGCACTCTACTGGGTACTAGGAGTACAAATGTATAAATTGAAGAGTCCCTATTCTCAAACAACTGATTTACTCAAAATGGGCACAGAATGGAATCGAGAGGTTATAGTAGTCCATTCTAATGCTACTTTTTTACTTACCCTTCATCTCTTCAAAAATATGATAGTCTCAGAAAGTGCCAGTGTGAGCAATATATTCATAGGTAGTTATATCCATAAGAAGAACAATATAATCATAATCCCTGGGCTCAAGGAATTTAACAGTTTAGTAGAGATTTCACAATACCAATACATTTTGCACTTAATATATTATAAAAATAAGACAAGCATTTTTTTTTACACCTTTTTACATTTATTGCATCTTTCTTCAGTTGGGAGTTCTATTTACCAATTAACTCACTCATTCATTCCTTATCCCCACCATTAATATAAATAAATTTTTGGCAGAAGGTGGGGGTGTTTCATACCTCCTGAGTTTTTTCTACTTTTATTTCCATATATTTATAGTTAGAGTATATCATGTTTATCTGATTCAACTTCTTTTCTATAATGTCTTTGAAAATCCCATACCTTTGTATTCTTCATATTTCTCAATTGTTATGTTTTAATATTATTTCCTTATGTATATAACCTATAATTTAGTGAACAATATAGACAATAATGGCTGAGTTGATGTCAATTTTTTTGTTATTACGAATACCAATGCTGGAAATATTTTTTGCATTTTTTTCCTTTTAAAAACACTTAAAAAAAACTTATCTGATTTTATCTACTACTTCTTCACTACACATGTATGATGATTTCATCAAAGTTCCAAGATTAGCATAAGTCCCCTTGATGAGGTATGGATCGTGGCAGGGAAATGGGTTGGTCTCCTAGTTCTCCATAACACCAAGTTAGGGCGGGTTCGCAGCGAGAAACGCTACACAAAAGGCTGTGATAAGAAAAGGCTTTATTAAAGAGAGAGATACGAAGATGTTCTCTTGGTGGACAATGTCAAAGAATTGCCGAAAAACATTTTCTCAGGGCTTACTCTTATACAGAAACAAAACAATTCGGGTTTTACATCCGAAAGGAACATACTTGAGATTGGGTGTGGGAAAGGAGTCTTTCCCAGGGAATGTAGGTTTTGCATCCAAAAGGTGCATAGTGTGGGAACAGAGTCTTTCCCAGGGAAGGTAGGTTTTGCATCCAAAAGGTGCATAATGTTGGGAACAGAGTCTTTCCCAGGAAATGCAAATGCTCTTCTGGGTGAGGCTGCATTATCCTCATCATCTTTAGCTCTTTTAAATAATAAAAGCAGTTGTTAACAGTTCATTCATAGGTTTTAGAACTAGAAAGTACCTAACTAGTTAATTAATCCAAGCACCTTCCATTCAAGATGAATCAAGAAAATAGAATGGGTTAGTAAAAAGATCATTGAGTTTGGAATCAGATATCCTACATTTAAATCAACTCTACCATTTTTTTCAGCTCTGTGATCTACCTAAATTATTTAACTTCTCAGAGACTGTTTCCTCATGTACAAAATAGGAAGGTTGGATTAGATGATTTATGGAGTCCTTTCCACCTGTAAATGTTTCCGATGTTTCATATTTCTTTATAGAGGTAAGATTCATAGTAGATACCATGGCTAACATGCAGGAATAGGCATATGAAAAATATTGAGGCTCCATTAGCATGGAGGCTACGGATTAGTCAACCATGGCTGACATCGAGGCAGATGTGGGCTACTGAGAAGGCAGTTAGTGTGTGAAGAAACTAGGCTCAGATAAATTTTTGTTGTTCAGTCATTTTCAACCTTTCTTAATCCTGGGGTTTTCTTGGCAATACTACAGTAATTTGCCATTTCCTTCTTCATTGAGTTAGACAAATAGAATTTAAGTGATTTGCCCAGAATCACATAGCTAGTAAATAGCTGAGGCTGGATTTTAACTCAACTCTTCCTGATTCTAGGCTCAGCACTCATATACACTGCACTAAATTTTATGACTTTTATTTATCCAAAGTGATAATCTAGATAAGCAATAGACACAGAATTTCATTCATTCTTTTTTTCAAAGAACATTTATTAAAGTTTTCAATAAGTCTTTATTAAATGTAACATACTTGGGACTTGACCCCTATAAAAAAGGAAGGAGTTGGATTCAGAGTCTACCAAGGCCTGTTCTTGCTTTCAGTCCAATGATCTTGCAAATGATTCTATAATCCTAGGTTTTGGAATAGAGCCAAGATAGCAGAGAACAGACACATTCCCAAAAGAAGATACCTAGTTGGAATCTGCCAAACCATCTGCTTGTAAACAGGACAGAGTAGCCTAAGAGATTCAAAGATTTCCAGGTGAGTTGAAGCTTCAATGCTCTGACCTCCCACCCCAACTCCTTGCCCCAGTTTCCCTGTGCTGCGGTCTAGGCTTGGCAGATTGTCCCCCTGACTGTTTGAAACAGACCTGTTTTGAAGTTCTAGCAAGTACCAATCAAACATGAAATTATTTTACAGACCTAGAAAAGACAGTAACAAAGTTCATCTGGAAGAACAAAAGGCCAAGCATTTCAAGGGAATTAATGAAAAAAAGCTAGGTGGCCTAGCTGTACCAGACCTAAGACAATATTATAAAGCAGCAGGCATCAAAACTATTTGGTAGTAGCTAAGAAATAGAGTAGTCCATTAGTGGAATAAATTGGGATCACAGGGCAAAATAGTCAATAACTACAGCAATTTAGTGTTTAACAAACCTCAAAACCCCAGCTTTGGGGATAAGAACTCACTATTTGACAAAAACTGCTGGGAAAATTAGACACTAATATGGCAGAAATTAGGGCTCAACCCATACCTAACACCACAACCAAGATAAGATCTAAATGTCTTCATGATTAGACATAAAGAGTGATATTATAATCAAATTAGAACATAAGATAATTCACCTCTCAGATCTGTGGAGAAGGAAGGAATTTGTTTCCAAAGAAGAACTGGAACTTATAATTGAACACCAGATAGATAATTTTGATTATATTAAGTTAAAAAGGTTTTGTACAAACAAAACTAATGCAGACAAGATCAGAAGGGAAGAAATAAAATCATTTTCACATTTAAGGGTTCTGATAAAGGCCTCATTTCTAAAATATATAGAGAATTACTCAAATTTCTAAGCATTTAAGCCATTCTCCAATTGATAAATGGTCAAAGGATATGAACAGATAATTTTCAGATGACGAAATTAAAACTATTTCTAATCATATGAGAAAGCACTCTAAATCACTATTGATCAGAGAAATACAAATTAAAACAACTTTGAGATACTCTCATACCTCTCAGATCAATTAAGATGACAGGAAAAGACAAGGACAACTGTTGAAGGGGATTTGGGAAAAGTAGGACACTAATACATTGTTTGTGGAACTGTGAACAGATCCAGCCATTCTGGAGAACAATTTAGAACTATGTTCAAAAAGCTATCAAACTGTGCATACCCTTTGACCCAGCAGTGTTTCTATTGAGACTATATCCCAAAGAGATCTTAAAGGAAGGAAAAGGATCCACATGTACAAAAATGCTTGAGGCAGCCCTTTTTGTAATAGTAAGAAACTGGAAACTGAGTGGATGCCCATGAGTTGGAGAATGCCTGAATAAGTTATGGTATATGAATGTTAAGGAATATTATTGTTCTATAAGAAATGATCAGAAGGATGACGTCAGAGAGGCCTGGAGAGACTTAAAAGAACTTATATTAAGTGAAGTGAACAGAACCAGGAGATCATTGTACATGGCAACATCAGTGTTATACATTGATCAATTATGAATTGAGATGATTGATGCCAGTTCCAATGATCTTGTGATGAAGAGAACCATCTACACCCAGAGCGAGGATTGTGGGAACTATTGTTGTTCATTTGAATTTTGTTTTCTTATTCATTTACTTTGTCTTTTTTTGATCTGATTTTTCTTGTACAGCAAGAGAATTGTATAAATATGTTTATACATATTGGATTTAACATATATTTTAACATGTTTAACATATATTGGATTGCTTGCCATCTAAGGGAGGGGAGGGGAGGGAAGGAGAAAATCTGAAACACAAGGCAATGCAAGAGTCAATGTTGTCAAATTACCCATGCATGTTTTGAAAATAAAAAGCTTTATAAAAATATACTCCTAGGTCCTAACCATGCAGTAAGACTATTTTTCTTTTGATATTTCTTAAACAACTTAAGTAAAAATTTCATATAGTTGAACAAAGATAGAATAGCTCATAAGAGACTTCACATTGTAAATTATAGAAAAATCCCTTCCAAAATAGAAGAATTCTCTGATGGATGACTAAATTAACTTTGTGGTTTGGATTGGATTCCTAATTCATAAATTTTGTTGATTTATAAATGTTTATTCCAAAATTATTTTTATCTGCTTATTCTAGGAAATGAAAAATTATTTGAAAAAGGAATGAGAGTAATAATTATTTGAGGACAATGATTTTAAAATAACATTTTAAGGATAATTTTAGCTTCCTTTTCTAGGCTTTCACTTCTTTAAGATTAATCAGAGTGGACTGATTACCAGAAAAACATTTGTAAATTTCAACTTTAGGAATGTTTTTCAAATACATCTACAGATCCCATCTTTTCCCCTATTTTAAACACTAGTCATCAATGAAAACAAAAATTGATAAGCATAAAATATTAAGTTATTATTCCCAAAATTCCAAATTATATTATTTAAAATTTGATGTCCATAATGAATAACAAGCCAGTCTCAATGCCAAATTTTTCTGTTTTTATTTATTTACATGAACCTTTTCTACTTTTATTTCTACATATTTATGTCAGAGTGTATTATGTTGGTCTGTTTCTATTTCTTCACTATCTCTTCATTTAGAATCTCTTAATTTTGTATTCTTCATATTTCTCAATTCATATGTTTTAATAATATTCCATTATGCACATAATTCACCATTTGTCGAGTTATTCCAGACATTTTTGGCTACATGAATTGATTTCAGCTTTTTGCTATTATGAACACTGATGACAGAAAAAAATTTTTGCAATACATTCCTTTCAAAAACATCTATAGAAAATTGTTCCCATAGTGAGATCACTGGGCTAAAAAGTATAAACCACTCCATAGTTCAGTTTATTATACCATGTTGCTTTCCAAAAAAGATAATACCAATTCACAGCTCCACTAGACATATAATAGTATCACTTTTTTCCCTATAGTTCTGTCAAAATGAATTTTATCTTTAAAAAAAATTCTATTCACTTATTTGAAGCATATAAGATTGTAAGGTTAGTTTATTTTTCAATTTTCTGACTACAGGAAATTTTGTACACTTTTTTTTTCAATGCAGTTATTATATTTTAGGTTTCTTCTTTCAAGAATCAACCATTTCTTTTCACCACTTATGCAATGCAAAAGAAAAAGATTCTTAATTTTCCATTGATGTCAATTCCTTTAGATTTTTATATCAAAATTTTATTAAAAATATTCATAGCAGGTATTGTTTCCCAATTTATTTCTTTCCTTTTAGTTCTGAATGCATTATTTTCTCTGGCTCAAAACTTTTTTTTTTTATTTTTATTCAATTTTATGAGTATTTTTTCTAATCACTTCTATTTATCAACTAGGTAAGATTATTGAACCTATTATAACTTGTTACAATAACTCATTATTCGATTTACTTTTTCTATGTTTAAATAAATTAACCACTTGGAATTGTTTTAAAAACACAGTCTGTGATTGGAACTTGTTCTCATTTTCTAAAATATTGGTATACATTTTTTGCCATAATTTTTACTGAATAAATTTCCCAAATGGTCTCTTTGATATCGTATTTGCCAATACTTGTTGACTTTGTCTTAGGTTAATATTCTGAATTACCTATTTTTAAAATATGGTAGCAATGAATTATTATTATTATTTCTTTATAATTTGATATATGGCAATGGGAATTTCTGATCCTTCCCACTCCCACAATTTCCCTTGGTAATCTTGTTACTTTGTTTTTCCATATACTTTTATATCACTTTTATGTATTAAATAAGTCACTGATAATATAGTTAGTGTTACATTATTTTTATTGGCTATTATGATCACTGTAGATTCTGGTGTTTAGTTTTTCTTTGTGTCTGTACTTCAAGAAACTGACATTTTTTTCAGCTGAAGTGATTCCTTTCCTAACACAAATTGAAATTGCCTTGGATTTAATAAATTGTCTTCAGGAGCTGTGCTATGACTAAAACTGTCATCACTTTGCAGTCTGCTTAGTAATAAAGCTTGTGAGGCTGAGCCTCAATCAAAAGACCTACTGTCTGTCACCAGAGTTATTCTCAAAGTCTTTCTGCTCTGTAAGGCACTGGTGTACAATTGGGGTAAGTTTGGGGAGTTAATTTTTCCTTTACTTCGTTAAAAGATTATTTTTATTGCTTTTTTGTTGCTCTAACACATCTTACTAATTAAATATATAAGTATTTGATATATCCATAATTTTTATTACATCAGCCATTTAAAGTGCCTTTTACAATTGATTTGATAAATCTGAATTATGTCATTGAATTTCCCAAATTTAATCTCAGCTATGTAATAAATTAAGTCTAACATATATTGGACTAATTTAATATATTTAGATTTAGTTTAATCTATGCTGATTATATTTCACAGAGTTAGCCATTACATATCTAGTGTTTTCATTTTCTGCAAAACAAAACAAAACAAAACCAAAAAACCCTTACTCCAAAAATGTCATTTCCTTATTTGGCCAATGCTTTGTTATCAAAATCAAAAGTCTTTTTATGTTTATTTTGTGTTTGTGCTTTTGTCATTTGATTTACAATAAATTATTTCTTTTTAACTATATACAACTAAAGAAAAAACACTCCAAATCTCGAATCTATAAAAACAAAGCAAATCAATTTTAATATTTGGCTAATAACTTGTAACATTCCTAGTTCACTCAAAATATGGTTTAAGAAAAATATATTGTAACTCAATTTTTCCAGCTTCATCAAAAAATTAGATATTGTACACAAATCAATTTTTCACATGACTAAAGTTTATCTAAAATACTACTGGTTACTATGCATTTTCAATGCAACATATGTTAAGCTTTGTTGATGACTATTATTGTTGTGACTATTCATTATCATGCTACACACTATACATGATGATTCCTCAAGGACCACTTATCCTTTATATAGTTCCAGACTAGTATATTTTTAAGTGTTTGGATTTTTAAGTATTTTTATAGTTTTTCTGTCTTATTTCAAGCTATTTGTTCTTGATACTCTGACTATGTTTCCTTTTATTAGTATATTCCCCTAGTTTGTCCTAATTTACTCTTTTTAATCTGCTGGGAGCCAGGAAGCTACTTCATGAAGTAAAAGAAAGCTCTAAGGCCCTTTACCATCAGTACATGAGGATTTTGCTCCAGAAATATGAGGTTGTCAAAGGACCTTTTCTATTTGTTTTTATCTTCTAAGACTTTGACTATGTCACAGATTATCAATGTTGCTATATAGTTGACATATAGATAACTTAGATGTTCCTGAATTTTTAGCTGAACTGAAAGGATTTTTTAAATTGAAAATTCAGAGAATTGGGCCCAGAATTTAAAATACAAAGAGAACAATACATTTAATCCTATAAGTCACAAACTTGATTTATTTCACAAATAGATGTACAGTTTCTAAAGGGTTTTGCTAATTATCAGTGGAAGCCAAAGCTGAGTTTATCTCAAAATAATTGTCCAAGGTCTTGTGATCATGTCATTTACTTGTGCTATTGTGTAAATCATATACTTGACCCCTTCTCTTTTTTTTTTTTTTGCTAACTTTTTAATGACAGAACCCATGCCAGGGTAATTTTTCACAACATTATCCCTTGCACTCACTTCTGTTCCGATTTTTCCCCTCTCTCCCTCCATCCCCTCCCCCAGATGGCAAGCAGTCCTATACATGTTAAATATGTTGCAGTATATTCTAAATATAATATGTATGCAGAACTGAACAGTTCTCTTGTTGCACAGGGAGAATTGGATTCAGAAGGTAGAAATAACCCAGGAAGGAAAACAAAAATGCAAACAGTTTACATTTATTTCCCAGTGTTCTTTCTTTGGGTGTAGCTGCTTCTGTCCATCATTGATCAATCGAAACTGAGTTAGATCTTCTCTTTGTCAAAGAATTCCACTTCCATCAGAATACATCCTCATACAGTATCATTGATGAAGTATATAATGATCTCCTGATTCTGCTCATTTCACTTAGCATCAGTTCATGTAAGTCTCTCCAAGCCTCTCTGTATTCATCCAGCTGGTCATTTCTTACAGAACAATAATATTCCATAACATTCATATACCACATTTTACCCAGCCATTTTCCAATTGATGGGCATCCATTCATTTTCCAGTTTCTAGCCACTACAAACAGGGCTGCTACAAACATTTTGGCACATGCAGGTCCCTTTCCCTTCTTCAGTATCTCTTTGGGATATAAGCCCAGTAGTAACACTGCTGGATCAAAGGGTATGCACAATTTGATAACTTTTTGGGCATAATTCCAGATTGCTCTCCAGAATGGTTGGATTCGTTCACAGCTCCACCAACAATGCATCAGTGTCCCAGTTTTCCTGCATCCCCTCCAACATTCATCATTATTTTTTCCTGTCATCTTAACCAATCTGACAGGTGTATAGTGATATCTCAGAGTTGTCTTAATTTGCATTTCTCTGATCAATAGTGATTTGGAACACTCTTTCATATGAGTGGAAATAGTTTCAACTTCATCATCTGAAAATTGTCTGTTCATATCCTTTGACCATTTATCAATTGGAGAATGCTTGATTTCTTATAAATTAGAGTCAATTCTCTATATATTTTGGAAATGAGGCCTATATCAGAACCTTTAACTGTGAAGATGTTTTCCCAGTTTGTCTCTTCCCTTCTAATCTTGTTTGCATTAATTTTGTTTGTACAAAGGCTTTTTAATTTGATGTAATCAAAATTTTCTATTTTGTGATCAGTAATGGTCTCTAGTTCATCTCTGGTCACAAATTTCTTCCTCCTCCACAAGTCTGAGAGATAAACTATCCTATGTTCCTCTAATTTATTTATAATCTTGTTCTTTATGCCTAAATCATGGACCCATTTTGATCTTATCTTGGTATATGGTGTTAAGTGTGGGTCTATGCCTAATTTCTGCCATACTAATTTCCAGTTATCCCAGCAGTTTTTGTACTTGACCCCTTCTAAATGAGGAAACTGAAATACAGAATCTATTCACTCTAACTCACTGATAGTAACAAAAACCAACATTCAGATTAATGTCTTTTGGCACCAAATCCAGTGTTCTTTGTCTTACTCCACAATGTCTCTGGTGAAAAACTGAAAGTATTGTGCTCTCTTGAAGAGATACTAAGTCTTTAAACTCATTTCAATTGATGTGTATGCACATACACATTAAAAATTAATATGTCTAATTAAATGAATAGTGTAACAGAAATCTATCTTTAGAATCCGTCAGATGGACCTGGATTCAAGTCCTACATCTGACTTTTATAAACTGACATCTCCATGTAACCCTAAGCAAATTACTTAAACTCTCTGACATTATAAATTTTAAATGAGAAAACAATCTATATTAGTTGAGGGAACTTCTTTAGTAGAAGATGGTCTTTAACAAAGATGAAATAAGGAAAAAAGAATTTTAAAATGAAATAAGAAACTTTGTAGTCCTATATTTTTAGTTTAGGATACTTTCTCCAAAACCATTTATAAACTATGAAATCTTGGATAGTTATGCTATATGTTTAAAAAAATTATTGAAAAAAATAACTTAAATTTATGGAACATGTTTGGATATGAAACACCATTTAAATGCATTGTCATTTGAACATCACATGAATCTTCTCTAAAAATCTCTATTTCCTTCACTTTATCTTCGTATGTCATGAACTCAAGATTTTTCCATGTTCTTATTGTCTTCTATTAGATCCTTTCTTACTCTTCAATGCCTTCCTTAAAAACAAAACAGAATTTAACAAAATATACCAGATGAATCCTTATGAGAACAGAATATGATGAGATTATAAGTTCTCTAGTACTAAAATTTATGCCCCAAAAGACAAAATTAACTTTTTTTTTTAATTGGGAAAGGGGATATATCACATTTCTCACATGTTGAGATTGTGGTCCACTAAAATTCATTGGAAAAGGATGGTAAACCATTCCAGTATTTTTACCCAGAAAACATGAACATTATGTTTCATGGGGTCAGAGTTGAACAAGTAAACATCAACAAAATCTTCAGATTTTTTTTTCAGAATTGACATCCAACCATCCTTCCCTTCCTTATATAGCATATTTGCAAAGTTAATTTCTTACTGAAAGTTAAAACTTTGGTTATTCATATTAAATTCTATCTTGTTAAAATTAGCCCAGCGCTCTTACCTGTCTAGATTCTTTTGAATCTTGTTTCTGCCATAAAGTGCATTATCTATGCCTATTAGCTTTGTGTCATTTTCGAACTGGATGATTATACTATTTATATTTTAATCCAAATTGAGGAGAAATAGCAACACATTTATTTTTTAAATATGTCCTTTGGATATGACACTGGAAACCTATTGCTATTTTGACATTAACAATTATTCTATGAATCCAGTCATTCAATCAGTTTTGATTCCATCCAATTATATTTTATCTAGTTCACATTTTCACATCTTATCCAGAAGATAAGACATTTTTCAAAAGTTTTGCTAAAGTCTAGATAAACTATTTCCATAGTATTTCCGTCATCTGGTAGGCTAGTAGTCTTATTCAAAAAAGGAAATTAAGCTAAATTGCCTAATCTACTATTGATGAAGTAATGCTGATTTTCTGTAATCACTGCTTTCATTTCTAGATACTTGCAAACCATTGCTTTAATAATCCTTTCTAGAACTTTCCCAAGAATCTAAGCCAAGCAGTAGTCAAGGCATGTAATTCACAGATTGTGTTCTCTTCTACTATTGCTGTTATTTTGTTTTTAATCAGCATAGCATTTGCCTCCAAAGAGTTTTGTGATACCTCTCATTTTCTGTGATATCTCCAATATCACTAATAGTGACTCAGCAATCACATCTGCCATTTCTTTCAGGCCACAAGGAAGTGGGTCATCTGAAACAAGTTGAATCAAGGTTAGCTGATGCCTTGCTATCTCCTTCATTATTCTGGGAATCACCTTCCTTATTTTTCTTCTATCATTTCAAGCAAAAAGGGTATTGATCTTTTCAAATAAAACAGTAACAAATGAAGAAAGGTTAAGTGAGTTAGTTGCCTGCTTTCACATAATTAGTAATTTTTGGAGACATGATTTGAACTGAATTCTCCCTTTTACAAAACTCACATTCAATGAACTTTTCTATGTTGCAAAATCTAACAAAAAATAAATCATTAAAATGTCACCATTTTTACTGACCCCATCCGATCTTCCACATAACCATTTATCCAGAGTGATGTCATAAACCCTCACGAATCATCTCATTAGTACCTCTAATTGGACAGTTCCTGAGACTGGAAAAGCTCCTACAAACATTGATATCAGTTATGTCCATAGCTTATTTCATTAATCTATATCTTGCTGTTTATTTTTTAAATAAATAATTGAATTATAAACTTTAAAATGAGACTAAAATAAGGGTAGGGAAATGTATTTAATGAGAGGTATTTAATATTATGATTTCTCACTCAATTTGTAGTGTCCTGACATAAAATGAAAAAGTCTAATAGAATTAGTTTCCTACAGATATTTCTTCTTCCCTCCTCTTGCAATACATGAATATAAACCTAATTTTGGACATAATAATAGAGCAGTTTGGAGGAAAAAAGATAATGAATTGGGATAGCGTCTCTAAATCTGTTAGTATTATATTGTCTAAATACACACCCATGAGAAGTGTTGCAACATATAGTACATAAAACATTTACTGTATATTTATTTAAGGAATGGTCACCTAGCAACAGTATTATCTGATCACCAGACCAAATTTTAAAAGAGGTCCAAAAAATATTGTATTATTGTCTTATTTATTTATCAGTGGTCTTTCTCATTTCTCTCTTAACTTTTCTCCCTCCATCTCAATTCTAAGACTCATGAATACTGTATACACTGAGATGTCAACAATCCATTTCTGTCTCTTAAACTAATGCAAGAAGGAATGTCATTGGTAATTTACTCATTATCCCTATAATCCCCAAAGACCAAAATGATGCTTCACATCATTCAAAGCTCTTGATGTTATGAAATGCATGCCAGAAGTAAAGGACAGGCTAGCCATCCCCCCCCCCCCCCGCTTCTTTCTCTTATAAGTTCTAATGTTCCTAGCCTGTGTTCCTCCCCATTAAAGTCCTTAGAAATAGCAAAACTGATTTTTTTTTTGAAGGAAAAAAATTTCCAAAAACACAACTGCAGAGTAAGATCAACTGAAGACTTTTAAGAGAAAAAGCTTAGGAACTTGGTGTTATAGAGTTGCTTTCTCCTACAGTTAATTCATAAACTCTGTCAGGTTTGTTTTACTTATTAATCAAAAGATGCAAAATTTCTACTTACTTTATTAGAGACAATGAAATTTCTAAAATGGAGCATTCAATATGTCCTTGATGAATAAGAGGAATTCAAGTTGAATTATCTATTAGATTATATGTTTTAGAAGCACTATGGTATTGTGGGCTAGGATACTAGGATGCTGACTTAGAGAACAGTTTGAATTAACTCTTTTCATGTTTTTTCCTTCAAGTAATCTGAAACCCAGCTGTGATTCCTTTTGGTAAGGAAGCTATATAGAACAGACTCTATGAAGAATTCTGAAACCTCAAGAAGCCATCTTTCTTTCTTTTACTTTTTTCTGAGAGGGCAGACCCTAAAAAGAAAATAATTATCTGTTTGAATCCTCAAGCTCTTAGTAGTTCATTAAACTGGTTGTAGTACTCTTCTCCCAACAACTACTGGTGTCAATAGGATGTAAGACTTTCCTTACCATACTTTTCAATACACTTCTCACTTTGGAAGCTCACTGCCCCAAAAGCTCTTCTAATTAGTCAGTACCTTTCAAAACCTCCATTTTAAAGAAACTACTCAGATCAGTCTCTTCTTCATTATTCTTTGGGTTCCATTTCTGACTTTCTGGCTAGTGTTTTTGGCTAGGATATCTTCTCCTTTCCTTTTTTCCCCAACTTCCTTTTATGTTATCTTCTCTCCATAGAGAGAATCTCTCAGAGGTTAAGGGCTATTTTTCTTTCTGCCTGTTGTTGTATTCCTAGCACTTAGCACAATACCTTGCACCTAATAAGTACTTGAGGAAGGTTTGGTAAAGGGGTAGCTAGTTAGCAAAGTGGATAAAGAATCGACCCTGAAGCCACGGGAAAACTTGAGTTCAAATGTGACCTCAAACACTTGCCGACTATGTCAGCCTGGGCAACTCACTTGACATTCTTTAAATCCAAAAAAGCAGACAGAGAAATGGTTGGTGAGCTCTTTTAATGTGGTGGCTTCTATTCAGGAAAACAAAAAGGCATTAAGGGATGCAGAACTGCTCTGGTCGTTACTTATCAAGCCAGGGAATTATAGGAGAAACTAGAAATGCCCTGCTTGAAGTCTGTAAGTCAGGTAATACCAGTAGCAGTGAAATAGTGAGAAGGGTAATGACAGCACCTACTTCCACTCATTGTGAATTATGACAAAAGGCCTGAGCAGAGTGAGCAGGAGCCTGGGCAACTGTGTAGTCAGATCCATGCTATATTGCCCTTTGTTATTCGTACTCTGACAATGTTCGCAAGAGGTATTTAATATTATGATTTCTCACTCAATTTGAAATGTATGCCATAAAATTAAAAAGTTTAATAGAATTAGTGTCCTGAAGGTACTTCTTCTTTCCTCCTCTTGCATAAATATAAACATAAATTTGGACATCATAATGGACCCGTTTGAAGAAAAAAAAAGATAATAAATTTAGACAGTCTCTAAATCTATTAGTATTACATTGTCTAAATACACATTCCTGCGAATTGTTTCAACATATAGTACATAAAACATTTACTGTATATATAATAATAGTTGTATTATGAAGCTGATACAAATATGTAACCCTGGAAGCTAGGGCAAAAGGAGTAGCTTGTTATAGGGTAATGTAAACTTGAATTAACAACCCTCTATTTTCTGCCATCAGTCCCCTCTCCACCCAAAACACACCCTGAAGCACTTGTAAGGCAAAATACAATTGGAGTTTATTTTGTCCCTTAATGGTCTGACCCCAATTTTACATTTGGAAAAATAGAGTAAAGGACCATTCTTTGTATTAAAAAAAAGAGACTTCTAAGACCTTATGGAGTCTCCCTGTGGGCTTTCTTTTTATGGGGGGGAGGGGGTAACTAAACACATTGTGGACAAAGTAATTTTAAAATCTGAACTATCTCAATCTAAGTAATCCATTGCACTGGATCTTGGGCTCATCCTATGATAACATGTCATAGGTGATTGAGCTAAAGCAAACTGGCTTTAAGACCCTAGCAAGTCTCAGCTTTCAGAGATTCCAAACATTAAGTTGCAAAATAAATGCTGATCTAAATTCAAAGGAGTTTCCCCATCAGGACTTCCTTTTCACAATCCCTATATCCAAAAATGACAAAATGTGTACTTTAAATCAGCCAAAAGCAAAGACATCTAAAAAGCAAAAGCAAATGTATCTAAAAATTTCTCTTAAAAAGCTGGGCCTACATTCCCAGGAAATCATTACAATACTAAACATACCTTCATTTAGCCTTCTGCTGGATGCTAAGACTGTCAGATCCAACAATACAACTTATAGGTAAAGTCAGTTAATAGGCAAAAAAATTAGGATCTAAGATCTGTTTCCATTGCTATTCTCCTAGTATGACGCTCACACATATGAAGGAGATTTTTGAGAGGGAGGGTAGATTACAAATCTTTCCTTGGTTGAAAGCCAGGTCTTGAGATTTCCATAAACTAATTTGTTGATGGCACTCAGGCACACACTGACTTTGATAATTTTCTCTTCCACTGGCCTCCACACATAGAGAAATAGTATTTAGAACTACTATAGATAGTGTTCTACTCTAGTACTGTAGAATATTATAGTGTTATACTACTACATATAGTGTTCATTATTATATATTTTAACATATTAAGTTTGATATGCAAAGTACTCTGTAAAACTTGTGTGTCTTTGTAAACTTGTGTAATTTCTAGTATTAAAAATGGGGCTATTATCATTGGAAAAAACAATAATTCTCCACAGAAGTTCCACAGAAGTATTTCATCATAGTATGAGTTGACTATGAGATATACAAGTTCTGGTAGGTTTTACTAAGCTAAAAAGCTTTACTAATGATAACTGACATACAGCACTCTGAAGTTTCCAAATCAGTTTACATTTATGATCTCATTTGATTCTTGAAACAACTCTATTCATGAAACAATAGCGGAAAACTGTCTGGAGAAAAATTCAAATATACTTCTTATCTGAGCATTATCCTAGCTAACTGTGGAAAGTCATCAGAAAGATGGTCAACCAGGTTATAAATTTTATTAGCCATGGCAAATCCTGAAATCATTCATTAAAGTTTAGTAGTAATATGATTTGTGACAAAGGAAAGACCATATACCAATAACATAATGGAACATTCCAAGTAAGATAATAAAAACAGGTCACATTTATAAAGTATATTACATGTATGTATATGTACATATATACACACATACATGTATCTATATATTTTTCTATATGTTTCTGTCTGTGTATGCGTAAATGTATACAAACACACATAATTTTGTTTAGTGCTCACAAGAATTCTGTAAGATAGATAAAATTAACCTTATTTTATACTTTAGGAACTAGGATTTTAAAAAGTTAAGTAACTTGTATAAGAACACACAGTTATTAAATTATACAGCCAGAACTCATTTTCAGGTCATTGGCCTCCCCGCTCAGACTTTTCCTCTTATAAGTTGCTTTTCCAACAGTAGTTAACCTGTAATGCTGGACCATAATCAAGAATTTGTCTTCTCAACTCAGATACCAATTCACACTTCTCAGATTGGCTAACATAATAGGAAAAAATAATGATAAATGTTAGAGGGGTTGTGAGAAAATTGGGGCACTATTGCATTGCTGGTAGAGTTGTGAAATGATCCAACCATTCTGGAGAGCAAATTAAATAACCCCAAAGGGCTATTGAACTATACATACTTTTGGATCTAGCATTGTGTGGGTCTATCAATGAAATCATTAAAAGTACAAAAATATTTGTAATAGCCCTTTTGGGCTGTTCCAGTAAAAAACTGGAAATTGAGTGGATGCTCATGGTATATAAATATAATGGAAGATTATTTTTCTATAAGAAATGACAAGCAAACTGATTTCAGAAAATCCTGGAAAATCTTACATGAACTGACGCTAGGCAAAGTGAATAGAACCAAGAGAACATTCTACACAGTAATAACAAGATTATGTGATGATCAACTATGATTGATTTGACTCTTTTCAACAATGAAGTAATTCAAGACTGTTCCAATAGACTTGTTATAGAAAAAGCTATTTGCATCCAGAGAGCTATGGAGATTGATTATGGAACAAAGAATAGTATTTTCACCTGTTGTTAATGTTGGTTTGCTTGGGTTTTTTTTTTTTTTTCTTTCCTGTTTCTTTTTCTCTTTTGATCTGATTTTTCTTGTGTAGCATGACAAATATAGAAATATGTTCAGAAGAATTGTACATGTTTAACCTATTTTGGATTGATTGCTGTCTAGGGAAGAGAGGAAGAGAGGAAGAAAGGGAGAAACATTTGGAACACGAGGTTTTGCAAAGCTGAATGTTAAAAACTATTTTTGAAAAAATAAAATACTATTAAAAAAAAAGAATTTGTCTTCTTTACATCAAACACCATTTCTACCCTACAAAAATGGAGCTTGTTGCATTTCACTAAGGGTTAGGAATATCTATTTAGGACTGATGTTGGAGGTCAGTAATCAAACCCCACTTTATAGATAAGAAATCAACTTGTCCAAGATCATATAGGTTATAATACTAGAAATGAGATCTGAATCTTCTGACTCCAGAGCTTTTGTCCTTTTCACTATATCAAGTGCCTAAGACATAGTTATAGCTCTTGAAGTTTACTATCAGAAGAACTGGGTGATGCTACATGGAAGCATAACAGGCAATGTTTGTTGGGTCAATTTTCAATTGAAGTAATAAAATAAAACAAATATTTTAATGATAATAATAAAAAATCCCCAGTAGGAACATGGTAAGACTGTTTCTCAAAAGTTTCATTCAATAGGGGCAATCAGATGGCATTGTAGGTAGAGCACTGGTCCTGGAATCAGGAAAAACTGAGGTTAAATCCAGCCACAGACAATAGACAGTTATCAGCCCAGAGATTCTGGACAAGTCACTTAACCCTAATTGCCTACCTACCCTTCTGCCTCCAAAAATTTTCAGTTAGTTCTATGGCAAACCCCATTTGGTCAATGTTTGGGTCCTGATTGACTCAGATTAAATGTAAATAGCATTCATTTCTGCTTCAGTCAGAATCTTTCTTTCTTTCTTTCTTTCTTTCTTTCTTTCTTTCTTTCTTTCTTTCTTTCTTTCTTTCTTTCTTTCTTTCTTTCTTTCTTTCTTCTTTCTTTCTTTCTTTCTTTCTTTCTTTCTTTCTTTCTTTCTTTCTTTCTTTCTTTCTTTCTTTCTTTCTTTCTTTTTTTTTTGGAGGAGGTAAAAAAGAAGATTCTTTGCCTTAATTGCTACCTAGCCTTAATCACTGAATGGGTGTGGCCTCAGTCAACTGAAAACTGTTGAAGACCTTGCCTCCTTAAAAAGGCCAAGATTTTTTCATTGCATCCAGAGCCATCTTCAGTAATCCTAATCTATGCCTGGCACTTGAAGTCCATTGGGGACTAGTGAAATAATGGTGTGTTCATGCAGGGGTCAGGTGAAGAGAATTAATCATAAACTCTTCAAATTTTTTTTGATCATAGAGACAAATATATATATATATACCTCTAATGTTTATAGATTTGATACAAAATACATTCTTTTATTCTGGTATCTTTTCTAATAAGTACAATCTACTGAAATACAAATGATTAAGCCCAGATCTCAGCTACTTCATCAGAGATGTAAATAGTTAAGACACATAACAGAGTATCATACCAACTTTCTCAAGTACCTTTCTCCCAAATGTCTTTAATCTATATTGTGGGCTGCTTTTCCTTTGCATTTTGCTTCAGTCACCAGATTTCTTATCCATATATTAATAAGTATGTCTCTGCTATTGTATATAGAAAAAGGGAAGTTGGTGAGCTAAGCTACTGTAAGATTCAGAAATGGATTCTTGCCTCCTGGTCTTCTACACCTGGCCACTGGACCCATAGGGCTCTGGAGGGGAGAAAGTGAGGAAGGTGAGCACACAGCCTTCGCTCACTTAAATCCAATTTGCTTACATGTCATGGCATCACCTCCCTGATGTCATGGTCCTCTTCCAGAACAAAGGACAAACAACAACACAAAAATTTGTATTGAATTTAGAGTCAAGAAACCTGGTCTTGAATCCTGGCTTTGCTACTTACTACATGTGTGACATAGAGCAAGAAACTTTTTTCAGTTTCCTCATTTGTTAAATGAATAGGTTGAAGTAGATCATCTCTATGAGCTCTGCCAATTTCTAAATTTATGATACTATGAAAGTGTTATTCTTTAGTAGGCTCAGAAAAAAGTCACCATATACACAAATACACAGAGTATATGAATCAGGGTGCTATCTTCCCCACAGCTAATCATTAAACATTCAAGTAGGAAAAGATGTTTATAAGTTCAGGAAGTACAGGAAAGAATTACTCAACTCTTAACAGACAGTTTTCTAACTGGTGACACGATAGCCTAGCAAGCTTTAACAATGTGCTAGTAACGTAATCACTGATGTTTTGAATTCTTTTTTTCCCCTATGTGACCTAGAACATGTCACAAAAAAAAAAAAAAAAAAAAAAACTAAGTCACAAAAAGTCAGATAAGACAGTGACTGAACAACAATGATCTAGATTAAAAAAAGAATATTAGAGGTTTTATTGTCCAAACAATTTAACAGAAAAAAGAAGAGGAATATATAAGCTGAAGTAACTTCTCCAATTCTTTCAGGAGCAACTCTAGCTAATTGAGTATTTTTTCCCATTGCACCAGCCTAGATTCTGCCCTCGTTTTAACAAAATCATAAAAAAATCAAAATATAGAGAAATCAAACCCCAATTGAAAGACATTAAAATTATTGTCTTGTTAGTATTTCTCCTTCAGGTATCTTGTTAAGCTCCTAAAATCTTTTCTTAGAGTTGTTCTTTCTCTTCCTCTTTATATTTCTCTCTTTCATTTTATGTCTAGTATGCGGTGCTTCTTAGTAGGGAATCTATAACTATTGTTTGGGGATAGAGGAGCAACACAACAGCAGACATGAGGACACATGTTTTAGAATGATTTCAATTCTAAGCAATCTTAAACCTTCAAAAACTTTGTTTTTCATTTCAGTGACCTTTATCAAAAGAGATCATCTATTGGTAGGAGGAAGAGAAAGAGGTAAGGAGGAAGAGGGAAGAAATATTAGAAAGTGTTCCAATTTCTCCTTCATATGATAATACTTCAGATATATTATCTTCATGTTACATGTCTTCACTTCTCACCAGATTGGTTTCCCTTTTCTGGATATAGATTTCAGCTTTTCTGTATCTTTTCTACCAAAAATATATGTTATGTAACTCGACACAAGTAGTCGTCCAAGTCTGTCTTGTTCTCTTGAGCTCAAGTCTGTCTGTTTCTGTTTGTCTCTGTGTCTGTGTCTCTCTGTGTGTATCTCTGTGTGTGTCTCTCTGTTTCTGTGTCTCTGTGTGACATTCTGTCACCACTTATTGCCCCTCAATTTCTTATAATCTGGCTTCCAACTCTGCTTATATCATTCTATCAAATGTAATCAATAATCTCAATCACTAAATCTAAAGAATTTCTTCCATATTCATCTTCTTTAAAATTTCTGCCATTTTCAAAATGGCTGATTCCTCCTTGTCCCCACTTTTTTTCTCCTCTCAGAAAAATAAAAACAAAAACAACCTTCTCCACTGGCTTTCATGATTCCTTTCTCTTCTCCATCTATTTTTATAATCATCTTTTTTCCATCTTTTTTCAACCTAATCTCATCAGAAAGTTACCTGATCAGTCATATTTTGTTTTTCCTACCACATAACAGTGTAATTTAGTGGAAAAAAATAGTGGACTTGAAATATGAAGATCTGGGTTTGGATCTGTTGTGTCCCAGTGTCTGTCATATGGCACTCTCTTCCCATCCATAGTGAACAGAGAAAGAAGATCAACAAGCACAATTTGAAAAATGGAATTAGTTTACATCTATTGCATAACTTCATCATTGCTCATAAACCACACCTTTCAGCATAAGCCAAAACCTTAGGGGCAAAGATGAGCTTTTTATCATCACAATGAAGACAACAGGCTGTGGTAAGATGGGAAACAGGAACCCCAACATGATAGGTACTCTCCCTTCAATGTTTCTCCTAGCTTTCACATGTCCCTTCTTGTCACATCCTCTCCTCACATACTCTGTGCAATTCCCTATATAGATTTTGTTTGATTAAAGATACATGTCTATTCTTATTCCTATTTCCTGAAAATAATACTAATAATAGCCAGAAATATAGTTCTTCATCACTTGCAAAGCATATAATATGTGTAATTTCCCTTGAAAGATGAACCTATTTTCCTTGATCTTGTAAAAGCATATGCTATTGTTATGCTCATTATACAGTGAGAAAATTCAGGTGTCTTACCTAAAGATCACAAAGATTGTATACATCTCAATTAGGATTTGAATTTAGTTTTTCTAGACTCCAATACAAAACTATATCCACTTTTGCACCTGGTTACAACCTCATTTTGAAGACTGATTATATCAATTCAACTTAGCAGTTACATTCAGCTTTTTTGGTCTTTGTAGTTTGAGAATCTCACAAATAATAGGCTTTTAAATATTTCTTTACCAATGATACTACTTCTTAATTTGTTAGAATATTTATATATTTTTAAAACCCACTACTTAAAAAAAAATTAAAATAAGATACACCCTGAAGTATGTATCTGACTAAAAATGATTATGTCACTTGTCCAGAATAACACTGTTAATAAGGTTTCCCTGCCTACAAGTCCAGAAATCTATCCATTGCATCACCTAGCTGCCATTTGATCCTACTGCTAATGTCTTATGAAAAAGTAATTTACATTCAATATGGCATTTTAATCTCCTTATTTTAATGTTTTCATGAAGAAATAAAAATATAATTTAATTCAATAAATTCACCCACTTTGAATAAATGATTTTGCAAAGCACTGCAGATACAAAGCCAGATAAAACACAGTTTTCAATGAACTCATCATCTAACCCAATTAAATAGGATTCCAAAATCTTTTAGAACTCATCATTTATAATTTCTACTTAGTGTGATGAAATAAAATGGCTATTCAAAGATTTTCCCTAAGTAGAGGATATTTTCCTAATTAGATCCATTGAATTTGCCTTAGTCATTTGAAATCAACAGTGGAAACTAATTAAGGCTAAATAGAAAAGTTGGCATATATTCATCAAGATATATAAAAATCCTCTTTCTAAAGCTTGTTTCAACTCTTTCTCATCAAGCACTATTTTGGTTAGAACAGAACTTCTTAAACTTTTTCTACTCTTGACCCCTTTTTGCTAGAGAAATTCTTATGTGACTCTGGATATGTGGGTATATTTAAAAAGGTATACAAATCAAGCATTTACTGGTAATAAATTATAATTTCACAACTCCCACATTCAGTTAGTGACCTCACATGGGGTTGTTACATACAGTTTAAGAAGACTAAAACCAGAAGCTATGTTGTCTAACAGACCCCAAAAAAGTCAAAGAGCATTTCCAGTTAATCAATTATGAGTCAAAATAACAATTGATCTCTTTAGTAGATGATGTTGCCTGAAATGGCCCAGATATACTATTTACCAGCAAAAGTGAGATTTCAACCAGAATGAGTTCTCACGTAGAATTTCCCTACAAGAACTGTTATCAGAGCCTGAAAGAACAGGGGCTAACTGGGATATGTCCAAGGTTAGTATCTGGTCCATTCTCCTGAGGAACAGCTGGCTAGCTGCCTATTTTAATGAATGAGAATAAAGCTAAGGGGAGAAAAGAAATGGGAAGTGAAAAAAATAAGTGAAAGAAAGGATAAGAACAGTCAAAGAAGAGAGTAAGTATAGTCAAAGAAAAGGGAAAGTATAGACCCGAGAGATGGGAAAGGAAGTGCATGAATAGAGAAAGTATAAGATGAAGGAAGAAAGGGAAGTTCAGAAGTGAAAGAAGGGGGGAGGGAGAGGAGGGGAGGGAATAGGATTGAGAAGAAAAGGGAAATGCGGATATTCTGGAAACATAGAACTGACAATAAAGTATGTGTTATCCTGGGCAAATCCTTATTTTTGTCATCTATGAATCTTCATTTCTCACAAAGATATTTGACACCTGGTTGACAAATTTCTCCACTCCAAATTCTATCCCTTTGAATATCCTCAGCACCCTCAATTGATGACTGATTTCATCAACCTAAATTAATCACCCAAAGGAGTTCTTAAATCTTAGAAACTATTCTCCAATCTCTCTCAACTGATTTTTGTCCTAGGGGTATTTCTAACTAAGGCTCTTATTAGTTGTTAAAGAGGTGAAAGATATTTAGATTACTCAATTTACATTAGACTAGCTTTTGAATTACTATACTACATTATCCATTTATTTAGATTATCCATTTTAAAAATTTGGAAATAGAGGATGATGAGTGGCAGAGAGTTTTGGTAAACAAAAATAATCTATTGTCCTCAAGGCAGGAAAGGACCTAAAAAGAATGTGGGAGGAGCTAATGATTAGAGAGCAGGGATATTAGAGAGAAAAAGGAAAGAGTAGACAACTGATATCCTAGCAGAAGGAAGAACTAAATGAAGATTAGAGAAAAGGAAGGAATTGGGGAAGGAGTAAAATGAAGGGTTCAGGTTGAAAGAATTAGCCTTGAGATTTAAGCCTCCTTTTCTTGCCAATTCAACTAACTTTCAGGGCACAATAATCAAAATATAAAAACCTATTTAAAAGCACATTAAGAATAAGTCAGTCAATAAGTATTAATTAAGCACCTAACTGATACAGAGAAATATGTCAACCGTCTCCCATCTCAGGGTAGAATTATAACAGGGAAGATCATATGTAATCAACTAGGGTCAGGAACTTATGTAGATATGTATAGATATGTATCCAGTAATGATTTCCTTTAACAGAGATGACCTGAAAATTCACAGAACTCCACTTAAATGATAGACATTTTAGAATGCTGAGAGATTTCTGGCAACAAAAAATTATTATAATTGCTCTATTTTCTGAACATATTAGATACAATACTACCCAATAAGCCATTAATATTGTTTTCTCTTATTTGAGCCACATGATTAATAATGTAACCATTATGCCACTTCATAAAAAAAAAGTTTATAAACTTCCCTACTATAAAATTTCAAATTGCATGTCTTTAGTATCAAGATTCATGCCAAATAATCAGTCATTAGAGTGTCTTATAAAGGATTTATAATAATTTTAAAGAATGTATTTTTACATGCTTCAGATGTATAATTCCTGATGAGTTCATGCTTGGCCACAACCCTTTTCCTAACTGTAATTCACTAAATGTTGTTTGTCACCAAGGGGTTAGTTCACAAAACCAAATCAAAGGATGTAGGCTTCTCTGAAGACAATATGATGGAGTGGAAAAATGCACTGACCATGAAATCAGAAGAGGATTCAGATTCAAATCCTACCTAATATTTAATCCTTCACAATGC
This sequence comes from Antechinus flavipes, assembly GCF_016432865.1. Taxonomy (NCBI): domain Eukaryota; kingdom Metazoa; phylum Chordata; class Mammalia; order Dasyuromorphia; family Dasyuridae; genus Antechinus; species Antechinus flavipes. Next base: position 302,414,691 of record NC_067401.1, on the reverse strand, counting down.
TGGGCAAATCACTGAATTTCCTTAAGGTTCAGTTTCTTAATTTATATCATGAGGGGCTGGGTTAAGGATCCCTTCTGCATCAGTGTTCTCGATGCTAAAGGGCCACTAGTACTTTCTCTTTACCAATCAGCCTTACAAATAGGTTTTTCCTTGGTAAATTTATTTATTTTTAATTTACATTACTTTGTGAATCATGCTGGGAGAGAAAAATCAGAGAAAAAGGAAAAACCATGGGAGAGGAAAAAAACCAGAAAAAAAGAAGTGAATGTAATTGATGTTCATTCATTCTCCTCAGTTTTTTTTTTGTTTTTTTTTTTTTTTTTTTGGATGCAGATGACATTTTCTGTCCAAAGTCTATTGGAATTGCTTTGGATATCTGAACCACTGAGAAGAACCAACTCTTTCTTAGTTATGAAAGATCTTATCACCAAGTAAATGATTTTATATTTTATCTTGGAGGTGATAGGAAGCCACTGAAGTTTATTGAATATGGGGGTAACATGGTTACCTTAATAAATTAAATATTTTGAGGTCTAAGTACAACCAACTAAACACAGAGCTAAGTGAACCGATCATTAACTTAGGCTATCTCCAGAATATAGTGCAGAATTTCTTATCAATTACTTGTGTTGAACTGGAAGAAAATCAGGAGCAAGTGGGGACTCAGTTCTGTCACATCTGATAAGTTTAGAAGCAAATGAAATAGAACCTGATGAATCTAAAGCAAGCAGGTTTGACTCAATGACTTCATGTATAATAGGACTGCCATATTCTGAAGGGTCATGTTATTTCATCCTGTATGAAAAGGTCACTAAAAAAATGGATAGATGAACCACTTTCATATAAATGTTTAAAGGCAAGTTTATGTCATAATTTCATAATTTCAAAATTACTAGTAATAACTGCATATTTAAATTAGTTCAGAGCAGAAAATGTAAAGCTTTTTAAAAATTAATATCTGCAATCTGTTCCCCTGAGTAAAACTTACGAAAAGTATGCAACTTTAACAATGGTGAGCCAAAATATAAAACTCTGAAGGGTTTTAAATTCCTCTGAATGGATTTGAAAGGCCTCATGGAAAATCTACAAGCTCAACAACAATCAAAAAAGTCTCACAAAATGTGTGATAGAGCTTTCAGTTTACTTCCTCATTAATACAATCTTTGAAATCTTATTGTCCTAATATAGTCATACCAAGAGAGATTTAGAATTCCATATGATTTGGAGCACACACACACACACACACACACACACACACACACACACACACACCACACATACCACACATACACACACATGCACAATCCCCTCATGGTAATAAGTAAATCAGTGGAATTCCTAACTCTAAATTTGCTACTGAGGAAAATATTTGAGAAACTTTCAGATTTAAAGTGATAGCTATTAACCCCTTCACCTTCAAAATGATTTCCAGTCTCACAAGTTCCTTAAAATAAGCTCTATAAAGTACAATCCATACTCAAAGCATTATGTAAAATGTCCACTGTTAGAGTTAAAGAGTGGATATATAATTTTGTCAGCATAAGAACTCTCTCCACCTTAATTAAGTAAATAAGGCTTAGGGAATTGCTAAGGTAACTTTCTTGATCTCTTGTAAGGGTAGTATTACTCATCTGTGATTCATCAAATTTATGCTATTAAGTATCTTCTTTATTCTTAAATGTTTCTATGTTGTCTGTCCCATTAGATTGTGAGCTCCTTGAGGAAGGGACTTATTTCTGTTACTGCTGTTATGTGTTTTGAATTTCTTTATCTATTATCTTTTTTTGTATCCTCATCTCTTAGCACAGTGCCTGGGACATAGTAGGCACTTAATAAATAAATGCTTCCTTCTCTCCTTTTCATCTTTCTTCCCTTCTTCCTTCCCTCCTTCTCTCCTTCTTTCCTTCCCTCCTTTCTTGCTTCCTTCTCTCCCTCTCTCCTTCCTTCCCTCTTTCTTTCTTTCCTTCCCTCCTTTCTTCCTTCCCTCCTTCTTTCCCACCTTCCTTCCTTCTTTCCTTCCCTGCTTCATTCCTTCCTTCCCATCTTCCTTTTATCCTTCTTCTTTCCTTCCTTTTTTCTTTCATCTTTCCTTCCTCCCTGTCCTCTTTTCTTTCTTCCTTCCCTCTTTTCTCCCTTCTTTTCCTCATTTCTTCCTTCCTTCTCTCCTCCATGAATTTGAAGAGCTGATAGACCAAAACCAAGTTGAAAAGGGAAACTGTCAGCCGATTTTGATTAGAAGTAGCTTCTCCTCTATCAGCCTAGATCCTGTCACTCAAGTTTTACTATGCTACAAAATACCATAAGACATGTGTATACCTATATTCTCCTCTTTCCTCTCCATATTCTAATTCTTGACTTGAACAATCTCTGTGTGACCCTGAAAATAACAGTATTCATTTTTTTTTATTGTTTTTCCACTATATCTATTTTTTCATTATAGCTTTTTATTTACAAGATATATGAATGGGTAATTTTTCAGCATTGACAATTGCAAAACCTTTTGTTCCAACTTTTCCCCTCCTTCCTCCCACAGGTTGACCAATACATGTTAAATATGTTAAAGTATAAGTTAAATACAATATACGTATACATGTCCAGACAGTTATTTTGCTGTACAAAAAGAATCGGACTTTGAAATAGTGTACAATTAGCCTGTGAAGAAAATCAAAAATGCAGGCGGACAAAAATAGAGAGATTGGGAATTCTATGTAGTAGTTCATAGTCACCTCCCAGAGTTCTTTCACTGGGTATAGCTGGTTCAATTCATTCAATTTTAGATATTGTGGTATAGGAATATTATGGAATATTATTGTTCTATAAGAAATGACCAGCAGGATTATTTCAGAAAGGCCTAGAGAGATTTACATGAACTGATGCTGAGTGAAATAAGCAGGACCAGGAGATCTACTTCCAAGAGCCTCCACAGCTTACTTCAATTTTAGGGAAAATCTGGAAAAGATAGGAGGAAGTACATCAAGAAAATTGGTACAGGAATTATCCTTGATACAAAAACTGCTCACCTATTCATGAGAGACTGGAGCATAGAAGTGGGGATGATTAAGAAGGCTTGAGGGACACAGAGTGGAAAAAAGAGTCATCAAATGGATGGATATTATATTTTTGTTATTATTTGTCTTGTTCATTTTTGTTGTTATTGCTGTTTTGAATAGTTTAAAAAAAGACCATTCTTTCCCTCATTTCTTTCTTACCCAGTCTTAACACTGAATGAGTGTTGCTTCAGTCAAACTGACACCTGTTAAATACTAGTTTAAAAGGCCAAAGCCTCCCACTGCATCCAGGGCCATCTCTAGTCATCCTGATGTATATCTTGCCATTGGATCCAGATGTTTCTGGATGGGCATAGCTCTCAAAAACTAAAATCCAATTTATTTGCATGCCATGGTATCACTTCCCTATTGTCATGGTCCTCTTAGAGAACAATGGACAAACAACATTTTTTAATGAGGAATAGTGGTCTTCTGTTGAGAGGGAAGACAAGGAGAAGGCATAGGAATTCTTAAGAGTATGAAATGAAGAGATCTATAAAAAAGAAGAGGTTGATATTGGAATAGAGTACAGAGATACATAGGAGAAAAGGTTTTTAATCTCAGCAGATGATGTAACCCTATAGCAAGAGAATAAGGGTGAAGAATGTTTAAGATCTGTCTACCATTAGACAGAAAATCCTCCATTGATAGAGGATGTCTCTAAAACCTATGATAACCAAATATGGAGTCAGTGAAGTCTGCAAATGTCTCTGACAATAAAAGGGATCCATAAAACAAACAAACAAACAAACAAAATTAGAACTGCTGCATTGGAGAGAGTTCACTGGTGATTGGGCTAAATTCTTATCCTAAAACTGTCAGGGACCCTCATCTCAAGAGGATAAGCCTTTCACTAAAACTAGGATAAGCCTTTCACTAAAAGACCCAGGCAATCAGCTCCTAATTTGGCAATCCCCAGAAGCAACTACTTCCAGCTCTTCAACTGAAGTTCTCAAAAATCTAAAATTTAATAATCCCCTTCATAGCAAGCTCTCTGGACTAGAAAGTGCTCAAAGGCTGAGTCCTATATTGATTATCAGCTTCTTTGGAGTTGGTCCTCTATTTACTCTGGCTCACTGTGAGTAGATAGTCTTATGTTCTAAGACCTGGTGGCTTAAGAAAAATCATTAGTGATTAGATATACAGGGGAATGGGAGCTGACTTCATGCTCAGTACAAATGCCAAGCATTCCAAGATGGAAGAGGATGAGGGCCACCCAACCAGTAAAATATAGGGAGCACAAGAGAATTTAGACAAATAGCCTACACTGGTAAAAATCATTTAGCCTTTGATCTTAAAGTCCTTCCATAGTACTATAAATACAGTAACTTCAAGATGTGAAATAGTTTAGAGAGCAGCTCTTCAATTTCCCCCTCCTCCCTAAGAACAATACTCCAAATAGAAAAGGTATTTACCATAAAACAAGCTATGTTTCTTTGGGAAAAGAAATGCCAGAGAGCATCGATGGACAGTGAAGAAAGATATTCCTGGTAAATAGAATTCTGGCTATGAATATCTGAATCTACTCTGTTACTCAAATTCAACATTGTTGTTATTTCCAGATAATAATAACTAACATTTATATAGTAATTGGGGCAGTTAGGTTGAGCAGTGGATAGAATGCCTGGAATCAGTAAGACTAGCCAGTGGGGTCATAAAGAATCTGATATGATTGAAAAATTATTCAAGAACAACAATCAATTTGCAAAGCATTTATATTATCTCAGTTCATTCTCATAGCAATACTGTGAAGATGGTCACCAGCCAAGCATCTGTGTATGCAAGTCTCTGAGCAGGATTCAAATTCACGGTCATATTAATTTAAAGTCCAGCATTTAATCAGAATAGTTTTTAATCTTGGCAAGGGATAGGAAAGCACTCAAATATCTTTATTTTAAAATAAGCATATAAAGAAGAAATCTTTATAGCTAAATGGCAAACATTGTAGTTCATGCCAGAGGAGTTTGATATTAATTTTAAACATAAAGTTTAAGTACATGTTAGTGCAATATCATTAATACATATATATTGGAATATGTAAAAACTTTTATATGTAATACATACATATATATTTCAGTATATTACATATATATCAGAATATATTATGTGCTTGAATATATTATATATACTTATGTATTACATACATGCATATACATATGTGAAAATATATTCCAAATGTATTGGAAATTTAGAAATTTTTGTTGAAGATTTTAAGAAATTGGAAAGTCAGAAGCTATCTCCCTCATGGATTCTCTTTAGTATCTCTTCTTTGGGAGGCCAGAATTAGAAGAATTATCTTAGAAAATCACTTAATTTTTAAAAAATACAGTTGTCACACTTGTATTTTGAAGCTTCCCAAATCTATCAGATATCATTCCTCAAGAAATTAATATGATGATCTCTGTTGAAAACAGAGAATTCTATCTTTCTTAGGAAATTATTGAAAGATATGTTTTTATTTTGTTATTTAATCAAAATTCAGCCCTGCTAAAATTTTGGATTAAGTTTTGCAGAGCTAATTTTAGTTTTATGTCAGAATTCAGACCACTAAAATTTCTGAAGTTAATATTATAAAGTGACCTTTTACTTTGGTTGCTCTATTGATAATACACAGCTTCATAGGTTGTTGGCAAAGAAATGGATTCTTCTCTTGCTTTTTTGTGATATTTAGAGTCCATACTAATCAACTATGGAGACCCTTAGGGCATATAAAATAAATGGATAAGGAACTAACCAGTGTTCTATAGGATTCTCTGAGTCAATTAATGTCTGAGACAGGCTGACCAAATAGTGAGAGGCTATGACAAAAGTGTGACTCAAGCTAAGTTCCTCAACACAGTTGAAGTTACACAGAACAAATGAGTCATACTATCTAAATTTTTAGTGGTTCCCCACCCCCCCATCATATTTCTTATTGACTTAATACTTCAACCCAGCCCCCATCCCTAAGGACAAGGGGGAGGATAGGAACATAAAAGGTGGATTGCTACAATCCAGAAAAGCCCTCAGTTTAAAATCTGAGCCAAATAGTTGAGTTTTTCTAACTTTCAACCCTCCCTTTGTCTCCCTGTTTCCTGAAAGGTCTTTGATCATGATTTAGAATTAACATTGGCACTCTGGCCAGCTTCCTGCCATGCTGCTGCTCCCCACCCTCAGCCTCAGACAGGTACTTCAGTCACTGCCTCAGAATTCTGCATTTCTGATTTAGGAGAGGTCATTATAGTCATGGGCTAGAGTTTTACCATTCAGTATTCTGGCCAATTTCCTATCAAATCTCCTATCAAATCTCCCCTTTTTATTCTTAATATGTCATTCTATGGGAAGAGTAATCAAATCAATCCTTCCATTTTTAGAAGGGATGTCGCAATCCATTTTCTTATGAATTTACCCACTAAGCCTCTGATTTCCATATCTCCCCTGGCCACCACTACTCCTATATATACTACTCATATATATATATATATATAGTTCCACATTAGAATGAAAACTTCTCGAGGTCAGGGACTATCTTACTTTTTAAAATTATATCCCTAAAATGTAATGCAATGACTAGCATATAGTAAGCACTCAATATTTTTTTTCATTCATATAACAAATATATATTATATATATATAAAAGGGAAGCTAGATGATATAGTGGATAACTAGGCCTAGTTAGGAAGACTCAACTTCCCAAGTCCAAATATGGCCTCAGAAACTTACTAGATGTGTCACACTGGGCAATTCACTTAAACCTGTTTATCTCATTTTTCTTATGTATAAAAGAGGAGCTGGAGAAGGAAATGGCAAACCACTCCAGTATTTTCCCCCAAAAGAAGTCTTAGACAGGACTGAAAAATGACTAAACAATAATACATTTATGTAGCACTATATAGATTTTATTACTATTCTCAGTGCAAAAGGAGTAAAACAGAATAGGAAAAGGAAGTAGGACAGGAAAATGTCCAGAGTACAGAATAGCACAACTCAATTTAGAAGATACAGTGAAATTTCATATGTCAGTAAACAATTACAGTTGCTGAGTACTGGTCCTAGAATCAGGAAGACCTGAGTTCAAATCAAGCATTAAATACTTTCTAGTTGTATGATTCAGCACAAGTAGCTTACATTCTGTTTGTTTCAGTTTCCCCATTTGAAAAATGGGAATAATAATATTCCCACCTTTCCACTTATCTGCCTTCCTGCTTCCCTCCTCCTTTCTTTCTTTATTTTTTCTTCTTTTCTTCCTTTCTTTTTCTTTCTTTTGGGCCAGTACTCTATCCATTGTGCCATCTAGCTGACCCCTGGTTCTATCAACTTTCAATGATTGTGTTACTGATACATTATAAGTGAAGAGAATAAGAAGTCCCCCTAACTCTAACTTGAGAGCTCCATGTCACAGAATTTCTGATGATGCCTTAGCTTTGGAAGATAGTTTACTTTTAGAAGACAGTCTCTAAACTGTGTCCTGGTGTGAGACCTGAATTCTTTGTCAATAACATAATGATATTAATGGTCTAAGAATTTTAAAATTACAGGAGGATAAGACTAGAAATTGGTCTTGGGATAAGGAAATGAGAAAGCCTGTCTCCTCCCAAAGCTGAGACCTAGGACAGCTGCTGTATTTCTTGTATTGCAAAGCTTCAAGCATAAAATGTGGTTATAGAAAACATTTTTATTAAAGAGGTTATAAAAATAAGATGTAATGCCAGATAATGTAAGTATAAAAAAAGAAGCTGTTGCTATTTGAGGGAAGATAAAAAAAATTGACTAGTTTAGCTTAAATACAACTCAATATCCAAATACTTGCTTTATGTAATTGTTCAAGATTTGAAAAGCCGTTTGTATCAATTATGTCTTTTAAGTCTCACAGTAGCCCTATGAGATAAGTTTTATAATTATCACCAATTTACAATGAATCAACTGAGATAAAAGGGAAGGTAAATGATTAATCCAGAATAAATGTCCAAGATGAGGTTATAAATTAGGTCTTTTGACAAAGGAAGCTATGGTCCCAGCTGAACTTCAGGTCCTGTTCTTTATATTCTACACCATTCTTTCTTTTAGGGATAAGAATATAATTAAGGCAAAATTGATGCCCACAAATACCTTTCAAGGTATATCAGATATATGTACAAACAATTAGCATGTGCACTAGAATTTGATAAGGATACAGGAGAATGGAGGAGAAGCATACAGTGAGAGATCTGAAATAGGTGGAAAAGTAATGCATAGAAGGCAACTCAGAAAAATTTTGTGCTTCTTTCTTCAAAATATTGACATATTTAATAGCTCCAGGTCAAAAGAAAACTTACTTTGGAGTTAATATTCTACTTGAAAATATTTTATACTCCTTGGGAACAGTTATACATGGAAGCAATTCTTATGGAAAAATAATCCAGCCAACTGAATTTGTTGCCAGCATGGCAACCTACTACCACCTGCAGCCACACATGCCAAAAATCCAGACACTTCTTGTCACCAAGTCCATGGCACTTTCAAATAGTCTTTGTCAGAAAGTGATAAATTTTAATGAAAAAGTATGTGTTTCTGGAAATGAATATAAACTGCTTGCATTTATGTTTTTCTTCCCGGGTTATTTATACCTTCTGAATTCAATTCTCCCTGTGTAACAAGAAAACTGTTTGGTTCTGCACACATATATTGTATCTAGGATATACTGCAACCCATTCAACATGTAAAGGACTCTTGCCATCTGGGGGAAGGGGTGGAGGGAGGGAGGGGAAAAATCGGAACAGAAGTAAATGCAAGGGATAATGCTGTAAAAAATTACCCTGGCATGCGTTCTATCAATAAAAAATTATTAAAAAATTAAAAAAAGTATGTGTTTATATATTTGTTATTTCTCTTCTATACTCCAGCCAAACTAGATAACTTTCCATGTGGACCACCAAGTCTTACCATCCATCCTACAGCTTCATTCTCCAAAATGCTAAGCCATATCACCTACTCCCTGTCACAACCTTCTCTGGACATGTATATATTGTCCATTCCTCTATAGATGTACTCTGGTAATCATTGTATAGTTCCAACTTCCCTACAACTGAGCCTTCCTATGTGTTATCTCCCCCTTTTACAATATGACCCGCTTAAAAGAAGGTACATTTTTTCCCCATTTGTATATTTAGTCCTTAATGCAGTGCTTTGTACATAGTAATCATTTAATAAATACTTTTTCATTCAGTTAAGATAAGAAAAACAGACTTACTGTCAGCTTCTTATGTTCATTAAACCAAGGACAAATGCAATTTTCTGAGTGAGGAGAAAAAAAAATTAAACTCTTTGAGTGCATCCAAAGCATCACTTCAATACTGGGTGTCATATTATAACTACATGGGGATAATAATAGCATCTACCTACCATTATTATTGTGAAGATCAAATGAAAAAATAATTATAAAGCACTTAATGTAGTGCTAGATACATAGTAAGCACTATTATAAATTATTATTATTATTATTGCTATTAAGCACAGATTTATTTTGATTTTTTCTTTCTTTCTTTGTTTTTCATCTTTACTACAAATACTTGATCTAATTAGCAAAGGCAGCTGGTGTGCCTAGATTCAAACTTTTGCAACATACCACCTTCTTGCAGTTTTAAAAACATGCGTAATATGTTGCTTCATTTGAGTATATTGTAAGTGTTTTGGTATTTTCTGTGGGCTAAATTTTTAGGGGAAATAGTGAGGTTATTATTTCATCCATGATGACACATATGAATGGTCCCACCCAAGTAATTCCAGCTTTCAAAATTTGTTGAATTTCCAGCTACAGGCATCAAATGACTTTCATTTGTTGTTCACAGCTAAAACTATGTAAAAAGTAGATAGTGGTAAATATAATCAGCTTTATCATGTTTTACCAGTTTTAAAAATAAATTGCCTCATTCTTTCTCACTGTATGTTAGCAAAAAAAATCAATATTTGCTATTTATCAATATACTTTTGTAATGCTCTCAACCTACCTGCTCTTTAAGGAAAAAAAACTTTCACAAAAAACAGATTTTACAATTTTCACTACACAGCAGATAGAGGGAGTAAAAAATCTTTTGGCATAAAAGCTAAAAAAAAAAGATGCAGTACTATTGCTACTTCTCAAAATTAATATTGATTTCAGAAATGCCTAGTTTTAGAAAAATGCAATGATTTGATGCCTCTGTGGAAATTGTAATATAATAACTATTTTCACCTTTCTTCCTTTCCATTAGCTATTGCCATTCATATATTGCATTTGCCCTTCAAATCCACCACATAGAATCCCTATCTCTTTTTAACATCAAGTACTACCTTCTTCCAAGAATCCTTTCCTTATCCATACAAATGCCTATGTCTCCCTTCACTAAAGACTTCATTCATTACCTTGTACTTATTTATTCATTTAGATCTTTGTTTGCTTATTATTCCACCATCCCTCAAGCATTTGCAATGTTCTGCAGATTTTATATTCATATGGATGGATTGGCAAAACTAATTCCAAGTCTATGTAGTAGAAATCCCTCTTTTTCTATTTCAGACCTTACACAAGTATTCAATAACTGCTTCTTGATTGCTTTTTGTATGGCAAAACGTGGACCTTTCGATTGGCTTCTACAGCAAAAATGAGGGTACATATAAGACCACTCAAGCTCATTGTTTTTGTGGTGATGATCAATGGAAAATTACTACTATAAGACTGAAGATAGTCAGAGAAGATAGTACCAGTCAAAAGGTCTACTCTGCTTACTAGAGTGCTGGGCCTATAATCAGAAAGATCTTAGTTCAAATATAACTTCAGACACTAGTTGTATGACTTGTAGGGAGAGTTGAGCCAAGGACAGCTGGCAACAGTAAAGCATAAAAATAGAGTGAGCAACTTTTAGAGATTTGGTGTACAGCCCTTCATTTGTTCATCTGGATCAGAACACTCACAGACATTAAGACTGGTTTGATGGCATTTAACGCTCCCTCTCGGCGTAGCTAGGTCCCTCGGCCTCTGTTCTCTGACCCCAGCGGAGGAAATCTTGTCCAGAAATTCAACATGTCTATCCTCAGGATCTACGCCAGAGAGATCTTCGACTCTCATGGAAACCCCACTGTTGAAGTTGATCTCTACACTGGAAAAGGTCTCTTTCAAGCTGCTGTGCCCGGTGCTTCCACCGGTGTCCATGAAGCCCTGGAACTCCGGGACAATGATAAGACCCGCTATATGGGGAAAGGTGTCTCAAAAGCGGTTGAGCACATCAATAAAACTATTGCCCCAAGCCTAGTTAGCAAGAAACTGAATGTTGTGGAACAGGAGAAAATCGATAAGTTAATGATAGAAATGGACGGCTCTGAAAATAAATCTAAATTTGGTGCAAATGCCATATTGGGAGTGTCTCTGGCTGTTTGTAAGGCTGGAGCTGCTGAGAAAGGTGTCTCCCTGTATCGCCATATTGCTGACCTTGCAGGCAATAGTGAAGTCATCCTTCCAGTTTCAGCCTTCAATGTGATCAATGGTGACTCCCATGCTGGTAACAAGCTGGCCATGCAGGAGTTCATGATCCTCCCTGTTGGAGCAGCAACTTTCAAGGAGGCTATGCGCATTGGGGCTGAGGTCTACCACAACTTGAAGAACGTGATTAAGAAGAAATATGGACAGGATGCCACTAACGTAGGGGACGAGGGTGGCTTTGCTCCTAACATTCTAGAGAATAAAGAAGCTCTGGAGCTGCTGAAAGAAGCCATTGGTAAAGCCGGTTATACTGATAAGGTTGCGATTGGTATGGACGTGGCTGCCTCAGAATTCTTCCATTCTGAGAAATATGACTTGGATTTCAAGTCTCCTGATGATCCCAACCGATACATCTCTCCTTCTGAGCTCGGGGACCTCTACAAGACCTTCATCAAGGACTATCCAGTGGTGTCCATTGAAGATCCCTTTGACCAAGATGATTGGGGGGCTTGGAAGGATTTCACTGCCACTGCAGGCATCCAGGTGGTAGGGGATGATCTCACAGTGACCAATCCCAAGCGCATTGAAAAGGCTGTGAATGAGAAAGCCTGCAACTGCCTTCTTCTCAAAGTGAACCAGATTGGCTCTGTGACCGAGTCTCTCCAGGCGTGCAAGCTGGCACAGTCCAATGGGTGGGGAGTAATGGTTTCCCATCATTCTGAAGAGACTGAAGACACCTTCATTGCAGACCTGGTGGTGGGTCTCTGCACTGGGCAGATCAAGACTGGTGCCCCTTGCCGATCTGAGCGTCTAGCCAAGTATAACCAGCTTCTTAGAATCGAGGAAGAGCTGGGCAGCAAAGCTAGGTTTGCCGGAAGGAACTTCAGAAATCCTCAGGCCAAGTAAACTGCTTGGCAGGGAAGCCTCTGAGCTAAAAGCTAGCAGGCTCCAGTCACCTCCATAGAAGTCTGCTCCTGTCCTGCGAGTGGGCAGCGCCAAGTACTAGACCAGTTTTGTTCTGGGGGCAGGGGCCTCTGCTGTGTAACTTCCCTCTCCCCTCCACCTCTCTGTGATGTTCTCACTGCTTCCTTAGAACTGTCTTACCAGAGACTGTCCCTGATCATCTGCACCTCTGTCAGAAGGCCTTATTGTCTTGTGACTGGGCTAAAGTGACCTGTTCTCACCCCTCCCCTGTTGGTATGTGGAGACATATGTTTGTGATGCAACCCCAAAAAGCCCACAGGCAGATCCTTAGTGGCTTCTCTGTGCAGAATAAAAGTATTCAGTAACCAAAAAAAAAAAAAAAAAAAAAAAAAAAAAAAAAAAAAAAAAAAAAAAAAAAACCTGGTTTGATGAAAATGATGGGAAAATTCAGAAAAAAATGAGAGAAAACAAAACCAAAAAAGTGAAAATGCTATGTTGTGATCCACATTCAGTCCCCCACAGTCCTCTTTCTGGATGCAGATGGCTCTCTCCATCACAAATCTATTGGCCTGAATCACCTCATTGATGAAAAAGAGCCACATCCATCAGAGTTGACCACATAATTTTGTTTTTACTGTGGATAATGTTCTCCTGGCTCTACTTGCTTCACTTGGCATCATGTAAGTCTCTCCAGATCTTTCTGAAATCATCCTGCTGATCATTTCTTATAGAACAATAATATTCCATAATGTTCATATATCATAACTTAGTCATTCACCAATTATTAGCATTCGTTCAGTTTCCATTCCCTTGCCACTATGAAAAAAATGCTGCCACAAACATTTTGGTATGTGTAGTAGACTGATTACTTATAGAATTATCAGCATACTATCTCTAATCAATGCTGAAGCCATTGACCATTCACCTCAAATTAAAGTCAATCCCTCCCTAGTTGAAGTTCAAACTGAAGAAGAGATTTTGAATGACATGTGTGTGTATGTGTGTGTATACATATACACACATATAAGAGTATAAATATCTTCTAAATTTATTAAGAAATAAGAGAAGGAGGGAATAGGTTAAAGGGGCAGAGTTAGAAAAAGCAGATTAATGGGAATGGGATAAGGATATGCAACACAAAACGCATACATTTAGAGAACCCATCCCAAATGTTCACATGGACTATTTTTGACCAACTTGTGGTAGAACATTAAGAAACTCATATATTGAGCTGATTGGTCACAATCTCTGGACATATTGTAACATGACTCTAAGATAATGTCTCTTTGGTCCCTGTCATGAACAAAAGACCACCACCACCACTATAACCACTCTCCTTCCTTGGATCTGTATGGAGCTATGAATATATGATATCTCTTTTCTTGATTTTTTTGCATTTGATTATAAGCTCCTTGAGAGCAGGAGCTATCTTTTGCCTCTTTTTGTATCCCTAAAACTTAGTAGAGTATTTATTACATAAAAGATACCTAATAAATGTTGATTGATTGATATAGTCTTTCCCACTCTTAGTTGAAAACACAATTAAGTCCCATAAATTATGAAAAGCTGGAAGGACAGACCACCAGAAGTTCTTGTAATCCATATCAAAATGTTCTAGAAGTGGACTTCAGTGAGGAATATGCTGTGTGAACTTGCCCAGGAACATCTCATATAAATAATAATATAATAAAAGCAAGGGAGTTTGTCATCATTGAGGTTACATTCATAAGTGAACTTGGTGGGATAAATATTTTTATAATAACCATTTAGAACCCTCCCTCTTCAGGCAATGAAATGCTAGAAAAGAAAATATAGCTCTAGGTAAATTTATAGAGTTTTGGGCCTGGAGTTAGGAAGACCTGAGTTAAAATTAATGAAGACACTAGTTATGTGACTCTGGCCAAGCACTTCACTTCTGTTTGCCTTAATCCACTGGAGAAGGATATGGCAAAGTACTTGCATATTTTAGCAAAAACAAAAAAAAAAATAATTCAACAAAAACAACCCTGAACAGAACTGCATGAAATCTTTATGAGCATAAGGTCACAAAGGGTCAAGATACTACTAGGTAAGTGCTTTGCGATTTCAATTTTTGTTATACTTGTAAATCTGTAATCTGTAAATATCTCTTTATAAAAAATTAGTTGATATTAACTGGGTAAAAGGTAGTGGGATGCTCACCACTGGGTCAATTAATAATATAGAGATCATATCATTTAGCTGATGATGGATATTGGAGAGAAAAAAATCAGAATGGAAATTCCAACCAATAGTACAAGAAAAAGGACTGTAACTCCCTATGGGTATTTTAAAATTCTGAGAAGGATATATACCAATCTAGTTTTCACACTGTTTTAACTAATTGACCACTAATTCAACCAAAAAAGGAAAAGAAAATTATTTGCTCAAAATTTTCATTTTTCTTAGAACTTGAAAGGGTGTTGGTCAGTGTACTTTGATATTATGTCAGAAGCAAGGGAGAATGACAAAGTACTCAAATTCTGAGATGCATTTCCTTGTAAAACAGACTTTGAGTTAGGGATTTTCCAAATTATTTTCATATAGGGAGATTCCAGGCTATTTTATTTTTCTTCCATGCTATTTTAACAAATAAAATATTTTGACTGAACTTCAGCTTAAAGTAATACAAAATGACCTGACTTTTGAAAAAAGTCTCAAGCATTTTGATTTTAACAATTTGACATAATATAAAGATGTCAATTTCTGTTCAAATCTTTGGGGGGTTTTTTTTTAAGTAAAATGTAGAAAAATCTAGGATGGTTCCCCATTATGACACTATGCTATTGTTTTTGATTCATCACAGTGACAACCACAAGCAATGGTAAGCTCTATAAGCCCCTAAATTTTTTACAACCCTTTAGGTAACTGTGGAAGGAGAAAAGGGAAAGTCTTGACTCTGATTTTTTGCAGGAAAATGAGTAAATGTCAGGATATCATAAAAGAGTAGTAATGGATGGTTACAATTTTTTCTCAGACAAAAAAGAATGATAGAGAATTTCAGGAACATAGAACTAGAAAGGATAAATTGTATAGTATTGCTGCTCATGTATATGTGTCCTCTTTACTTGTGATTATCAAAATACATGTGCCATTCATCTTTTCAAAGGAGAATATATTTTATGTGTTTTCCTTCTAGTGATATGTTAGATTTTTTTAGTACACATAGCCCCACAACTTACTGGAAAATAAAATATCAACATTTAAGGGAGGGATGACAATTTTATTCTATTTATATACCAAAATGAACAAAACAGATGAACATAGGTTCAAATCTTATAGGTAACACATACTTAACCTCTCTGAAGTCTAGTTTCTTTATCTTTCATATAAGGATAATAACAGCACTTACCTCATAGCTTATTATGAGAATCAAATAATGTAAAAGAAATAGAGGCAGCTAAGTGATATAATGGATAGAATTCCAGTTCTGAAGTCAGGAAGACTCATTTTGTGAGTTCAAATTTGGGTTCAGACACTTACTAGCTGTGTAACCACGGGCAAGTCAACTAACCCTGTTTTCCTCAGTTTCCTCATCTGTAAAATGAGCTGGAGAAGGAAATGGCAAACCACAAAAGAATCTCTGCAAAGAAAACTCCAAATGAGGTTGTGAAGTGTTGGACACAACTGAAAACAATTCAATGTTGTTGGAGGGGATGTGGGAAAACAGAAACACTGATACATTGTTGGTGGAATTGTGAATACATCCAGCCATTCTGGAGAATGATTTGGAACTATGCTCAAAAAGTTATCAAACTTGCACACCCTTTGATCCAGCAGTGTTTCTACTGGGCTTATATCCCAAAGAGATACTAAAGAAGGGAAAGGAACCTGTATGTGCCAAAATATTTGTGGCAACCCTGTTTGTAGTGGCTAGAAGCTGGAAAATGAAAGGATGCCCATCAATTGGAGAATGGTTGAGTAAATTGTGTTATATGAATGTTATGGAATATTATTGTTCTGTAAGGAATGACCAGCGGGATGAATACAGAGAGGACTGGCGAGACTTACATGAACTGATGCTGAGTGAAATGAGTAGAACCAGGAGATCATTATGTACCTCAGCAATGATACTATTTGAGGATGTATTCTGATGGAAGTGGATCTCTTCGATAAAGAGAGCTAATTCAGTTTCAATTGATCAAAGATGGACAGAAGCAGCTACATCCAAAGAAAGAACACTGGGAAATGAATATAAACTGCTTGCATTTCTGTTTTTCTTCCCAGGTTATTTATACCTTCTGAATCCAATTCTCCCTGTGCAACAAGAGAACTGTTCGGTTCTGCACACATATATTGTATCTAGGATATACTGTAACCTATTCAACATGTAAAGGACTGCTTGCCATCTGGGGAAGGAAGTGGAGGAAGGGAGGGGAAAAATCGGAACAGAATTGAGTGCAAGGGATAATGCTGTAAAAAATTACCCTGGCATGGGTTCTGTCAATAAAAAGTTAAAAAAAAAAAACAATTCATTGTTAACAATGGCATCTAAAAAATTAAATTTTAAATTAATACAGGACTGGGGAACATTTTTTCTGCCAAGAACCATTTAGATATTTATAATATCATTTGTGGGCCATACAAAGTCATCAAATTAAAGAACTCAAGAAGTGGAAGTTTGTTTTACATAGCTGTCATCTCACCATCATCTGTGGTTTCCTTGGCAGAACCAGATCAAATGATTTTGCTGGCCTTATGTGGCCTATGGACCTGATGTTCCTCAGTCCTGATATAGTATATAGAGAGCTGGCTTCAGAGCTAGGAAAACCTTGCTTCTACAAATACCTCTAATACATATTGAGTGTGTCCACCAAAGGAAGTCAAAATTTCTTAGAAACTTTCCTCATATTAAAGTTGCATATATTAATGAAAATTATAAGTCCAGTTCCTATTCTTATTATCGTTACCCCACTGATGAGCTCACAATTCCTCAGGGTATGGACCACTTATTTAGGACCTGTAAATTTCATACATGACAGTGTCAGTAAAAAATTGCAATTTGTAATTTCAGCACTTAGCACAGGGCCTGGCACATAGAAGGTATTTAATAAATGTTTATTGATTTATTTAGAAAAGACTAATGGTTTTCTGGGGGGAGAACTGAAAACTTAATTTGAGTCATCACTATGACTGGCAAGGCAAAGATGAAATGTAAATTTGGAATCCATTAATAGAAACCAGAATGAGGGACAGGATTTTCTGACTGTGCACTGCTATACTTGGCCAAATTAATAGTTTTGTCCTTGACAACAGAAACTGAATTTTCCCCTAATCATTTTGACTTGCATATATTATAACAGATGCCAATACCCTTAGAAGTCATAGATCAGTGAATTCTTATGGAATAATTTTTACTTAGTCCAAGAGGTCATAACCAGAACCAAAAAGTAGGATTGTAAAGACACATAATTAGAGTTTACATTAAAAAACAAACAAACAAAAAACCTTAACAATTAAATGGAATCAGCTATCTCACAGAGGTATTGAATTCCCTATTACTATGACATTTTATGGGAGAGAGGAGGGATTGGGTGAGAATCAAAAACCATTTGATCATTTATGAGGGATATTATAAATAGCATTTGTGATCTAATTATAATAAGAGTTTAAATTAAATAATCTAAAGTTCTTCCTTCAGCATAAGTAAAAAAAAAATTGTAAAGCTAATTTTTATATAATTTCCCTGATTGAGCTGTAGAATTTGTAGAAATATTCATTTCAATTATTGTTGTGAGCCTCTTGTAGAGATAGAATATGGCATACAAAAAGCAGTTCTAATGTTCTCAGATCCTTGAATAACCAGGAGAAATGCCACTTTACTTTTTTCTTCCTTGTACTTTGGTTCATGAAGTGCAAATGTAGTATTCACACTGAACTCATTTAAAGCACACAATGAAGGAAACTGAACACTCTGATTCTAGTCTTAGCTCTGCTCCTGTCCATGTATATGAGATTAGGTTTCTGGCACTCAGGTTCCTAATCAATAAAATTAGGGAACTGAACTTAGATGATCTCTATGGTATCATCCAGCTGTAACATTCTGTTTCTGAACTATTCCAAAGCAAAGCTGTTTGTTGAATTGTGTATTTGAGTTACTCTTGGAGATCCTCTCAATATTTGTCTGTATGCCAAAAACACCACTGAGCTGAGCAACCACACCCAAATTCATCATTTATACCATTATCTCACTGAATGATAGTATATCCTTCTCCCTGACCCTATCTCTTCCTGGCCTTTTGAGACTATCGGTGAAAAGATAATTATTAAACTAAAGTTATTCATTAAATTTCTAAGGAAAATAAATATCTAAACCCAATATGATAATTTACAAATGATTCATAATAATTGAACTTTTCTCCTATGCCCTCACATTTACCTGAGACACAAATATAAGTAGCTGTTGGTGATAAATTGTGACATATTTCAAGTTATCTTTCCTACTTATAAAGTAAGCATTCCTTAAAGTAGTACTGGCTATTATTTAATGCATATTTCAGATATCGTATTTTCCATGCAATCTACTCAGTGCAATTACACCATAATCTTAACAATATAAATTTTCCTGTGCTTTTTCTCCAGTTAAGTAGAATAAAATAAAAATGGTGCAAATACTTCCTCTAATTGCTATTTTTAATAAAAAGATTTCATATAAGTATTATTAACAAAATAAAACACTCTTTAGAATTAGTATTTGGCATTCAGTGTTATTAACCAAAAATTCCATTCATCATTCCTAGTTCAAAATACCCTTTCCTGTCTATTATTCCTAATTATACTTGTTGTCTTCTGCATTTATATGGTAAGCTCCTTAAAGGTAAAGATTATCATACCTCTGTATTTATATTCTCAGCAATAAACAATGTTAAAGTAAGCAATGAACAAATTATTTTGCATTCATTTGCTCAAATAAACATACTGAAATTTGATCATTTTATATGTACATTAATTTCTAGCTCTAAACTTTTTATTGAAATGAGTATATCCTATAAAAGGTAAGGGAGTTTGTGTTATCTAAAAAAAGGTAAAGTACATATGTTAGGTATACTACTTGAATAAGTAAAATAGGTTACACTTATCCCAACCTACATATATATTAAACATATATACATTAAACACTGGAGTTTCATTTATCCCTAGAATTTAAAAAAATGAATTATTCAATAAATGAAATAAAAATATAGATAACTAGACAGACATCATACACTACCAGATCCCTGATGGTTAGTTAGAATCAGGCTACAATGCTTGGTAATTTCTGGTCTCTCCACTTGAGATTGTTCCAATTGTGCCTTATATTTCAGATCCAGAATAATACTGACACCCACATGTTTACTACCTCAAAGAATTATGTTTACTATTGGAAACAAAAATAGAAAAACAAAGTAATTCCTTCTTTCAGTAAACTCACATTATAGTAAAGAGAAACACAACATAGACGATTCAGTTGAAAGACTAGTGGGAATGATCCAATGGGCTTAGGATATTGTAGCAAGGCAGATGATTATTTATCTTCAGTACTGTTTCCTGATGCTGACCCTTACTAGTTTGGAAGACTTCAGTATCAAGAACTTTCTTTTCTGGATCTTCATTGACAATGGGAACAGAGGGGGGGAAAGAGGGAACAATAACAATAACCTGAGAGGTAAAGGGGAAACTGCTCTTCTTAGATCTCAGGCTGTAAAATCCTGGGATGTTCCTACTAATATCTGAGAGGAAGTAGACTTTGAAATGGTGGTGTTGGAGCCACTGAACTATAAGAATGTTAATGACTACTTTAATACTGGAAAAAAGGGTTTTAAATCTCCTTTTAAAATATTTTCCCCCCAAATTTATACAGAATCATATTTTTCTTTATCAATCCATAAAAGTTAAAAGTATTTTAAAAAGATAATTCTCAGACTAATTTCAATACAAACTAAATTATCTGAATACAACTTCATTTTGAAGTTTGATTCAAATCAAAATTAAAAAAAAATCCCTGTATCACTATAATACCATTTTTAGAATAGAAGAATTATCATTCATGTCTTCTTGGGAATAATGAAATTTGAATGGAATCATAATACACTTCAATACTAATCCTGAACATCAATATCACTTCACTATGTTTGCGTAAAGTCTAGATTTTCTTCTTAGTTTTATATAAAACATAAGAAAAGTAAGAGTGCTTCACTGTACAAGGACTAATAATACTTAGAATAGCATGACATTGGTTTTAGAACTGAAAGGGATTTCAGAGATCTACCAATTGAAGTGCATTATTTTCTAAATAAGGAATTCCAAAGAACATACATGACATGACTCACCCAATGTCATTCATCTTACTAATGGGAGAATTGGAATTCAAAACTGTCTAACTTCCTCTTGGTACTCTTTCCATTATATTCTATTGTGTTTTTATAGAGGATGGGAAGATTCTGGGAAGATGGCAGAATAGGTCAGCAAGTTTCAAATTTTCCAAATTTTTCCCACAAACAGGACGAATTTGTGCTTCAGGGCAAACATACACTGCTGAAACATCAAGAAGACTTATGACAGAATAGGGGCACTCAATACCACTCAAGAAGATCCTAACTAAGAAAGCCCCCAGGCTGGGAATTAACAAATGTGAAGTGCAAATAGCTCTGGACTAGCTCCACACAAACACTAAATGGAGACCACTGGGGCTAGCAAGGTGGGGCCTGGAGCCTCTGGAGGAATCACAGAAACTTTTACCACCTGACAGCTTGAGGAGTCTGGGGTCTGAGTTTAGGAAGATTGGGGGCACTTTGGCTAATTGCTTACCCAGCTGTGCTGCAGAGATGCAACTGGGCAAGAAGAAATCAGCATAGCAAGGAAGTAGAGAAGTAGTATGAGAGGGACACTGTTAGTTGTGGTCATTTAGAGGAGGGGGAACTCTTGTTTGGGAATTCCAGGTCAGAGGGAGGAGCTGAAGTAAAGGCAGAGGCACCATTTCCCCAACCCCACAATTAGAGGTGCTTTCCCTAATACTTAAAAAAAAAAAAAAATGAACAAGCAAAGAAAAAAGAACCCAACTATAGAAACATACTGTGGGAAAGTGGACTAGGGAAAGACTAGGGTTCATCTTCAGAGGATATTGAAATATTAAAAGCTTCTTCTGCCTCGAAGAATAATATTAAATGGCTCCCTGCCTAGAGAGAATTTGTAGAACTCAAAAAAGAATTTAAACATCAAATGAGAGACATTGAAGAAAAAACTAAACTAAATTAAAATCAATCTAAGAAAATCTAAGAAAAACAAGAAGATTATGAAAAAAGTTAACCAACTAGAAAAGGATATACAAAGTCTTAAAGATAAAAATAACTCTTTGAAAATTAAAAGTCATCAAAGGGAAGCCAGTGAACCTAAAAAAGACCAAAAAAAAAAATAACAAAACAGATTATAAATAATGAAAAAATAGAACAGAATATGAAACACAAGAAAAATAACAGATCTGGAAAATAGAGTAAAAAGATAAAATATAAGAATAATTGGACTACCTGAAAGCTGATTCCAAATAATGAACCTTGGCACAATAATGCAAGAAATAATCCAAGAAAATTGTCCTGGAGTAATAAAACAGGAAGGGAAAGTAGAAAGGGAAAAAAAAATCCACCAGTCACAACCTCAAAGAAGTGCTTTGTAGAAACTGCATAGGAATATCATTACCAAATTTCAAAACCCCCAGATCAAAGATAAAGTTTTTCAAGAAGCAAGAAAAAAAAATTTAAATACTCTGGATGTACAGTTAGAATTGTGTGGGACATTTTAGCAACTACAATGAAAGAAATAAAGTCAAAAATATATCCAGCAAAATTATCCATAATATTGAATGAAAAAAGGATAATAAACTAGCAGATTTTGAGTTTTTTCAACCAAACCCAAACTCAATAGAAAATTTAACATTTATATCATTTTGAGGAACTTATTACAGACAAATTGTTTGCGTTTTTTACATGAATATATATCCCATATATTTAAGATTGACATCAACAACTGGATAGCTCAAAAGAAAGATTAAAGCTGAGTTGAATATGATCTGATTCTCAAAAGCAAAACTGTCTAGGAAAAGGTAAAAAAATACTAATTATGTTATACAAATGAACTGCAGAGTGTTGAGGTCTAGATTTGGGATACCTAAATGAAATTAGAGTTAAGGTCTAGTGGCAGATTTGGGGTACAGATTCGGCGCAAGGGGGTCTAGTAGCAGCGCGAGTTCCCAATAAAAACATTTATTGGCCCGGAGAGCTAGATTGATAAAAAAGAGATTTATTATTGGATAAGCAAAGTTAAAGTATAGGCGAAGGTAGAGATAAGGAGGGCACTGAACAGAGGGTCCAGTGGACAAAGGGTCCTCACATGGTAGCCATGTTTGGAATCTCTGCAAAGAGGGGTTCCCAGTGTGGCCTTTTTATAATAAGAGACTTAGCTCGAGGGGCTTTCGGGTGTAGCCCCAAAGCTGGCTCAGATCCGGGTGGGGCTGGGAACAGGCCAGATCTTCTATTGGAATTCAAAGGGACCAGGATTTGTGAGTTAAAGGGCAATTTACATTATTAACTAGGAGAGGATGGGAATCTAGAAAGGAATCTTTCCCACATCATTGAGGAAGGTTTGTAGTTTTGAAAACCTGTTCACATCAAGAATGGGTTAAATAGGTAACACTTCATATATACCATGAAGGTTATAGCACTCTCCAAGATCTATAAAGAAATAAGGAAGAATTGTGCATACCCTTTGATCCAGCAGTGTTACTACTGGACTCAAACCCCAAAGAGATACTAAAGAAGGGAAAGGGACCTGTATGTGCCAAAATGTTTGTGATAGCCCTTTTTGTGGTGGCTAGAAACTGGAAAGTGAATGGATGCCCCTTAATTGGAGAATGGTTGGGTAAACTGTGGTATAAGAATGTTTTGGAATATTATTGTTCTGTAAGAAATGATCAGCAGGATGAATAAAGAGAGGCTTGGAGAGATTTACATGAACTGATGCTAAGTGAAATGAGCAGAACCAGGAGATCATTATATACTTCATCAACAATACTGTTTGAGGATGTATTCTGAAGAAAGTGGATTTCTTCGACAAAGAGATCTAACTCAGTTTCAATTGATCAACGATGGACAGAAGCAGCTATACCCAAAGAAAGAACACTGGGAAATGAATGTAAACTGTTTGCATATTTGTTTTTCTTCCCGTGTTATTTTTACCTTCTGAATCCAATTTGCCCTGTGCAACAAGAGAACTGTTTGGTTCTGCACACATATATTGTATCTAGGATATACTGTGACATATTTCACATAGGACTGCTTGCCATCTAGGGGAGAGGGTGAAGGGAGGGAGGGGAAGAAGTGAGTGCAAGGGATAATGCTGTAAAAAATTACCCAGGCATGGGTTATATCAATAAAAAGTTATAAATATGGAAAAAAAAAAAAGAAAGAAGGGAGAAGAGATGGGCAGAAGGGAAATCAAAGAGTTGGGGTGGGGCAAAGATAAGGTAGGGATCCATGATGGGAAGGAGGTTAAGTAATAACAAGGCAAATTAAAGAGCCGAATTAGAACAAAAGAATTGGAAGGGATAAGAAAGAAGTGATATACACAGACATTACATCAAGGATCAGGAGAATTTATTAGAGAAAAAAATATGGTTAATAATCATTGATTTCAGACAAACTCAAACTTCAAGACAATCAAAAGAAGTCTACATTATATGTCAATCATACTAATATAGTTTTAGATGCATATATATGTATATATATGTGGGGTGTGAGTATATGAGTTTATATGTGCATATATAAATTTATTTGTACTTGACTATAGCCTGTTTTAGAGAAGGGAGAGGAGATGAAAAGAAGAATAAAGTAAAGTGAATAACAGAGAATAAAAGAACAACCTTCCAGGAAGCAAAGAAAAGATAACAGTAGAAGAAACTATATTCATGAATATCTATCTTTTCTTGAACTGGTAATTTCATGTTATATATTTTGAATTCTCTCTGATGTTCTGCTGGCCTCATGACAATTTTCTGTTCTGTTTTGTTTTGTCTTATTTCCATTTTCTGTTTTCTTTTTTTTTTCTAATTTTTTAAAAATAAACAGAAAAAAATAGCAATACAGGATGATGTTTTCTTTGTTAAAATGAAATTTCAAGACTATCATTCAAACTTTCTATAAAGTCTGTCATGTATTTTTCTTGTCTTCTCTATATTTTTTGATGCTGTTGAGTACCACTATCACCACCCCTCTATTCCCGCCCCCCCCCAAAAGCTACAAATTAGAACAAGCCTATGAAAGGCTCAGCAACTTTATGTGAGACCAGTGCAGTATAATGAAAGTCTCATTATCTTTCATTTGGTCAACTAGAGAGCTTTAATAGCCATTATTTTAGCACAACCACAACAAATAATATTTATATATATATATGATCTCAAGGTATTGAAGAGTTCTGAAGTACCTTTGAATCATCAAAGAGATTAAGTTAGGTTCAATCTAGTGTCATATACATTTTACTAAATTCCAAAACTTTAAAAATTGATTATACATTTCAGTTCAATCATCAACTATACCAAGTAGCTGAAAATTTACTCTCGTGAATAAAATTAGGAAAAAAGGAGAAAAAAAGGTTACTAAGGTGTGACATATCCACTACATTTGGGGAGAGCAAATTTCAGAGATATAAGGAAGAGCAAAAGAATTCTGGACACTAAAATTTTATGGAAGTCATAAACAGAAAAGATCAAAAGTTTACAAGAATGAAATTCTGAAGATACAATCAAGGAGCATTTATTAAACACCTACTATGTGCCTAGTAGTGTGCTAGACCTTGGAATACAAAGACAAAAATGAAACAGTTTCCATATCTTCAAGGAGATTTCTTTCTATCTGGTAAGATAATTTATATAAAAATAAATACATGTAATTTATATAAGTGTATATGTATAAAATGTATATTATATTTGTATAAAGGTATATGTATAAAAGTATATGAGAAATGTAAAGAAATCATTTGGATTGGCACATTCATAAGTGTTTCAGGGAAATCTTCATATGCAAGGTAATATGTTAGAAAATATACAAAGAAAATAATAATTCTAAGAGATGGAAGTAAGGAAAAAAGATGCTTTAGAAGGAGAAATTACAAGAATAAAGATACTGAAATTTGAATAGTGTATCAGATATGAAGAATATCAAAAAGGCCAATTTAAGTGTACAGTTAAATACATGAATGGAAAAAAAGATATCATTCTGTAGTTAGGCCTCAGTTAAGATGCTTTGTCAAAGATCGCCTTTGATCTAAATCACTGGCTAACAATCAAATCATTATGTCTATTCCCAAGGTTTTCCCAGCAGAAGAATCATGATAGTGTCATAACACCTGAACTATGTAAGTGCTCTAATGCAGAGTGTCAAACCCAAACAGGTGAGGAAATCAGATTGACATGTAATTTTAAATTATATTTAAATAAATAAATATAACAAAAGAAAAAAAAAGAAAATGTAAAAAATAAAAATAAAAATTTTGGAAGGACAAATTATTAAAGATTTCACAAGTCAAACAAAAGAATTTCTATTTAATTTTGTGGATAGGCTAGAAGCTATTAAAGTTTATTATAACATAATCAGAATTGCACTTTAGAAAAAACATTTCAACAGTCATGTGAATAAACTGAAATGGGAAAAAAAAAAACAGAAAAGGGAGAATAATTTGGATGCTTTCTTTTTTCAATAACCCAAGTGAAAGTTGATGAGGGCTGAAACTAAGGAGATTATTAAGTGATTTGAGAATAGGACAAATATGAAAAATACTGTGGAGGTTGAAACAAGCGTAGGAAATTGATTGATAATATGGGATGAGTAAAGAGTCAAAAATAATGCCAAGGTTGCAACCTGTTTTACAGTAAAAAAAAAAAATGTGGTACCCTCAACATAAGCAGGGAAGTATGAAAAAAGGGGAGTGTGTGTGAAAATATAAAAGATAATAACAGTTTGGGACATGTTGAGTGTGAAATGTCTACAATATCAAGTTTGAAATACCCAATTGGCATGTGAAGATTTGCAAACTCAGCTCAGGAAACCTAAATATATAGTTTTGTAACTTACTTGCATAGAAATAATAATTATACATGGGAATGAGTTTACGAATAAAAGATCATAGGATTCAGAACAGAAAAAGCCTAGCAGAGAGTCTTGGAAAACACCCACAAGTAAGGAGGATAATATAGATGATGAAGTAGCAAAGAGGACTATCCAGTTTGAAAAGAATCAAAAGAGAGAAGTATCATGAAAATTCAGAAATTAAAGAGTAACCAGGAAGAGGACAACAGTTTTAAATTTTGCCAATATATAACGAAAAAAGAAAAATGGGCAACAGGCAGCAAATTTGGAAACTGAGTTCAACATTATTTTTAAAGAAATAATTGAGATCAGAGGCCTTAAATACAAAAGGTTGAAAAGCAATTGAGGGAAGTGGAGGCAAGCTTAGTAAATAGATCTAATAGAAATTAGACTGTAAACATAAAGAATGATTTAGGATGATAATTTGAAGGGATGTTAAGATCTATTGAATTTATTTTTTTTTTTCACAATGAAAAGATAGGAATATTTGTAGACATGAGAGGACATGAGAAAAGGGAGAGATTAAAGTTATGGAGTGAGAGAGTTCATTATTGATGCAGTCTGCTAGAAAAGTCAAGACAGAATGGAATCAGGGAAACGGATCATCTGTTCATCAAATACTGAAGTAAAGGAGAAAATAAAGGATGATGTCGAGGGGCTTAAAATATAAATATAAGGAAAAGAGAATTATCACAGCAAATAACTTTTCCTTCATTATTATAAAAGAAGGCATTATTTGGGAGGGAGTGCAGAGGGAGAACATCTGAAGGGATTGAGAAAAGAAGAAAATGTTTGGCTTCATCTTTGTGGGATAATCACTTAGGGAGACCATACAGCATTAATTTGTAATCAATCTAGTAGGCTGAGTTTTGTGATTAACATTATGTCATAGGATTCAGATTATTAACTATAAGGTTGGTATTTGCAGGAGGGAAAGTAAGTTTAGAGTAGGAATGACAGCCTAGGACATGGTAGCAGATTTGGTGGTCCTAGTGAGGATAAAAAAATGGCATTAGAAAAGATAAAGCATAGGGAAAGACAGAAAGACAGAAGGCTATGGACTAACAAAGAGATTTCAGAGTTTGGGGATTGGAAAGAGTTAGGTGAAACACTGAAGAAGACTACTTTCAGGTGGTTAAAAAATAAAAAAAATGCCACAAACCTAAAATATAATTTTAGAGGATTGAGACAGAAAGTCATGATCACTGAAAAGATCAAGTAGTTGGGAAGTTAAGGCATTTGAGGAGCCATTGACATTTATAATGAAGTCCCCTAATACAAAGATAGAATTTGGGGAAAATATACATTTAAAAAAAGTATGGTAAAGTACATTAGGAATTGCATAAAAATTGTACTATTTCATTGTAGACAATAGAGATTAAGAATGTGAAACATTGAATATTCTTTTGGAGTGGAATTCTATGCTGATTAGTTTTGCTAAACTGTTGTATTTTCTTTATATATAGTTGTAATGGATGGCCTTGTGAATGGGGTGGTCACAACAATTTATTATTGTGTATGCTTATCTCTTCAAAGTTCCTTCAACATTAATTACTACTATAATATGTCATCTCTTCCAGTTTGGTTGTTTTAATTTGCATATTTCTTACTGTTATTGATTAAAATCCATATTTTCATGTTTGTTAATATTTTGCAATTCTTATTTTGAGAACTATTCATTCATATCTTTTGAACATTTATCCATTTGGAAATGGTTCCTCCAATCCCTTTATTTATGCCTTTTATCCCATATAATACTATCTTCTCCAAGACTTGGACCTTCAATCATTATCTCACTCTAATTTTCAACATTTTATCTATTGGTACCTCCTATATACAAACATGCCCATATATTCCTTATTCTTAAAAAAAAAAAAAATCCATCATTTGATCCTACCATTCCTTCAGGCTATAATTCTGTCCCCTCTTTCACAGTCTACCTCCTAGAAGAAGCTAGCTACAATTGTTATCTCCTTCTAATTTCCCAAACCCAAATACAATCTGACTTCCTTCTACATCACTTGACTGACACTACTTTTTGCAGTCACCACTGATTGCAGTCACCACTGAAATCTTTGTTGCCAAATCCAATTATCTTTTTTTCAATCCTCCATTCTTGATCTCTCTCAAGTGTCTGACATTGCTTACCATTACTTCCTTACAGATTCTCTCCTTCCTGAGTTTTCTTGGTAGTGTTACATTGTAATTTTCCTGTTACCTTTCAGAACAATCCTGAGTGGTCTTTCAAGATTCATCATCCACATTCTACCCTTTATGAAAGGTTATAATTTAGAACTCACTCCAGATTCCTCTAATCTCTCTCTCTTCACCAGTGGTTCTAAAACTTTTTTTTTCCTTTTGCAGTGGCAGAAGTCTTCAGTTTGAACAAAAATTTGCCAGATATTTTGTGTGAAAGTCTTGAAAAATTGATATTTAAATGTTCAGTCTAAAACAATGTAAGGCTCATCGATAATAAGGGGCTGTGGAACCTCATAGAGCTTCATTTTTTCTCAGAGTTTAGTTTGATTTAATATGAATTGATGTAGAATAAACTAAGCAGAGCCAAGAAAACAATATACATGATGACTACAATATAAATGGAATTGCCACAAAGTAATAAAAAGTGAATGATTATCTTGAAGAATTATAAAGTATGGCCTCAAAGAAGAACTATAAAAAGACATTTCTCTTTTTCCTTTGTAGGAATATGAGGTATTCAGTAGGCATACATTTTAAGACTTTTTCAGTTATTGATAAATTTTGCTAATTTAAAAAAATTTTCTCTTTAATTTTTTTTGTTGTAATTATATACAAGGTAATCATAGGTATGGATATTAATTGGAAGAACTTTAGATAATATAACAGTAAAAACAAATGAGTATATTTTGTTTTTAAAATAAATTATTTCTTAAAGTAAAAGTAAAATAATGACTGAAATAGGAATCATAGTTGGGACCAGAATTTGTTTCTCCTGTTACAGTCTTTCTATTTGACCTTGGGCCAGTCACTGTCAGTAAAGCCAGTCAGAATACAGTTCAGGAAATAAGAATTTTGGATAAAACAATTTGTAATTTCCCCATCCAGGTCAATGAACTTTATAATCAAGGATTTACCGGCCAATGATATTCCTTAAGCATAAATTCAATGGTAGTTTATTCGGAACTGAGGATTTAAAAGTAATCAAAGACTCAGTAAAAGATAAACATTGTTACCTTCAGGCTAATGAAGGCAACTTGCCAGGAATTAGGGAAAGATGCCACTGAGATTGTTTCCAGTTCTGCTATTCTATTTTACCACAAGGAATAAAGTATTTTTCCATTAGAGAATTGCATTTTGAAACATCTGTGGAGCATGCTCACATTTTCGTGTTATTAGACAGGCCTTCCTGAGTTTCCTGAGCAAAGACTTCTGGCTGTCAGGATGGTCCTGTTTTGTCCAAGAGAAATTTTGCAGTAAAATCTGTCTGTCTTGCTCTGTCTGTGTCTATCTTTCAGCTGGCTAATCATTTTTCCAATGCTTAAAAGAAAAACCCAAATACACTATGAAGAAGGTTCAGTACTCCATGCAGTTATTCAGCAAGCATTAGAGTTGGTGGAATTTTCCTTTTGGGGATGACCTTAATGGCATTTCAATATGAATAACCAAATTAAAACAAGTCCAGAAGCTTAAATCAAGTATTTCTAAAGAAACTATAAAAAGTTTTATTTTGAGCCTATTACAAATTGAGATTTCATATTCATACATTGTTTATTTAGTGCCCAATTAGAAAGAAAATTTTACACAATTTTTTAGCTCTCTACGTAGTCCCAATTATCTCTATCTCAGCAACATAGTGTAGTACTTTCTCAAACTAGGTAGCACAGTGGATTGTACCTTGAGTCAGGAAGATCTGAGCTCAGATGTGACATTAGATACTATGTGACCCTGGGCAAATCACTTAACCAAGTTTGCCTCACTTTGCTCATCTGTAAAATGAGCTAGAGAAGGAAATAGCAAATTACTCCAGCATCATTGCCAAGAAAATTCCAAATGGGATCACAAAGAATTGGACATGAGTGAATTGACTGAAAAACAATGAAAAAAACTATCTTGAGATAAGATATATCTCTATGCACATTTCTCTATTACCAAGTTTTGTTTGAATGACCTAAAAGTAAACAATGGTATATTTCCATACATCCCAGATAACAGTTATGGGGACCTATTTATTCTGTTAAGCATCTCTCCATTCCAAAATGGCAGTAATCCTGGCAATTTGCAGTGATATATAACTTATGGATTCTATTTCACAGGCTACTTTCCTCAGGGAAGTGTCCTGCTAATATTCAGGTTAACTAGTAGCTGTTATACTCATGAAAGAGTTCAGAAATCCAGAGACAAAGCACTGCTATTAAAGCCAATATCACAATGCATTTTCCTACTATTAGTTGTATTTATGCTGCTTCCAGTAACTTGTTTTTGATTCTTTATCATACAGAGTCTTTTCTCTGAATTAGCAAAGACCAAATCTCTTTTAAGAGTGATAATAATTTATAGAGTAATTACTTTTGAGGGAAAAAATGTCCATTTGATTCAATAAAAATCCGAATTCCTGCTGTGTGCCTGACATATTCTAGGTCTAAAAAAAAAAAAATCTTCCAACAGTGTTAGCTTAAAGAATACTACATGTAAAATAAGAGGGCTTCTGTTTGAATCTTGTTTCTACCAACTCTGTGACCTTGAATTTATTACATAATCTCATTTTATGATCTATCAATGGACTAGATAAATTTCTAAGATCCCTTTCAGGTCTAATCTAAAATAGTACCAATTTGAGTCATTGAAAGAAGTATTCCGTAGTCCTACCAAAGGATTACTAATGGTTAATCATTAAGGTAACTCTCGAGGCTTGTGTTTTCCCTCTGAGATTAACTTCAATTTAACTCAGATATATCTTATCTGAACATAGTTATTTGCATGCTGTCTCCCTAGTTAAACTGTGAGCTTCTTGAGAAAAAGGAGCATTTATTGCCTTTGTATTCCCAGTGTTTAGCAGAGAGCCTGTAACACACTTAAGTACTTAATATGTGCTTATTGATTTTACTTGACTTAAAGATTACCAGAAGAAAGTTTGCCAAAATCAGACTGGGGAAAACAGTACCATATTTTGTGGCATAACTCTATCTTTTTCATTCAAAAATATTTGATCATGAAATATGATAAATATGGAAATATGCTTAAAATAATTGTACATATTTAAGCTATATAAGATTGTTTGATGTATTGGGGAAGATAAGGAAAGAATGGAAAAAATTTGGAAAACAAAGTTTTACAAAAATGAATGTTGAAAAATATCTTTTACATGTATTTGGAAAAAATAAAATACTGTTAAAATTTTTCTAAAAATTAAAGAAAAGAAAGCACATATAAAATATTTTATGATAAAGTTAATGAGAGTAAATTTTATAAGTACATTTTATAATATTATAATGACAACAGAATTTTATCAGCTGCTACATTTCTACTTCTGTTATGATAATTCCTTTTATCATATGTTATTATATATTATATTATAATAATCCCTAAAAAGAAAGAGCAGTGGCTCTGAAGACAGAGGAGTTTGATTCAAGTCCCACCTATGATACTTATTTGTACCCCACCTATGATACTTATTTGTACAACCTCAGGCAAATCATTTAACAGGTCTGTTAAGAAACAGCCATTTTCTTTACCTGTATAATGAAAGGGCTAGCCTATTGACCTCCAAAATATGTGCTATCTCCAAATCTATGAATAATTTTCAGATAATACTGATAAACTTGTAATATAACTAAAATAAATTTATTCTTGAAATTGTTATGAGAGATGTATTCTTTATATTGCATTTTCCCAAGAGGCTATATCAAGAAGAGGCAGAATGTTTAGATTCTGCTTTGATGCTAGAAAAGGGAAAAAAAGGGGGGGGGGGGGGAGAGAGGAAACAGTGTATTCCTGCTTGCTTCCTCTTGGTTTCAGAAAATTCCATGGATGAGAAGACATTTCAAATCTACAATCACCATAAATTCAAACATGTCCATCTATGTCATTTGCAAGATTATATCACCATTCTTTGTGACAGGCCTGTGAGGAAGAAATGTAACTTTTAAAACAATAATACAGAAGGATCAGGAAAGAAACCTTTTAGAAAAGATAATTTGGGCACATAGTAGATGTAGCCTCTTGAGATTCTAATACCTAATTTTCTTATCATCCAAGGTTCAAAATTGCTGGGTTTTATCTTATGGAAAGTGAAAAGAAGTCAGAAACAAGGAATTATCATCTCACCTAAGAAAATTACTGATAATGATGATTGTGAGCAAGTCAATGGGGCAGCTAGATGATGGAATGGATAGCAGCACCAGTGGAGTGCTAAATTTGGAGTCGGAAACAACTGAATTCAAATCCATTGTCAGACACTTAATAGCAATGTGACTCTGGTCAAATTATTTTACCATTGCTTCAAATTCTTTGATATAAAATCCAATGACCTACCTTTGGATCATTATGGGGATAAGATGAAATATTTGTAAAGCACTTAACATAGTGTCTGGATTATCATAGATACTTAATAAATTATTGTTTCTTTCCTTCTTTCTTTTCCAAACCCAAATTTCCTCTTTAAAATGGAGAAAATAATATTTGTATTTCTTTTCTCATAGAGTTTTTGTGAGAAAAAAAATCTTCATAAAAATTAAGGTTCTATACAAAGATGGCTTATCATTATTCTGGAATTGGTATGATGATGATGAGGAGGAGGAGAAAAAGCAGGAAGAGAAGGATAACTAACAATGATAATGCTGATGATGCCAGAATTGTGACAAAACAGTGACTAAGAACTTGGGAACTTGAGAAAAATTTAATTGGGGGAAAAAGAAAGCATGTGGAGAATACTTGCATATTGAGACACAATGCCTTATGGGAAAAAGACTGTCATGTCTGACCCCTCTCCCTCTCCCACATCCATGGTACAAGCAATAATCCACAGAAATCCCAACCCTTAAAAGAGATTAGGATAGAAAAGACTCTATATTGGGACAGAAGACCTGGGAAAGGAGAAGAATAGACAAAGTATTGGTTTGTAAAGGATTGTAAGGTAAAGGGACAATAAACTACAACTCAGCCTTAGGGAAGAACTTTGTATTATTATCCCTTGTTAGAGTCCTGGGACAAAGTCCTGATAGCTCACCTTAACACCATTCAGGATATATGTATGCAGAACACTGAGGAAGAAACTAAGATACATGAAAACATTAGATGATATGCTATCCTGATCTTCATTGAACTCCAATTTGGTGAAAGGCTACTAGGTAAGACACATAAAGAATAATATATGAGAAATATATTTAACAACAAAGTTTTGTCATGGTTGAGATGAAAAGATTGTCACTGATGAAGGATCAGGGAAAAGTATGCAGAAAATGTGACATCTGAGTTGAGTTTAAAGTATGGAAATTGTGGTACAGTGGATATTCCAGACATAGGAAGTACAATGAATAACAGGAAAACTGCAGAATATGTTTGGGAGAAACTAGCAGGTGAGTTAGAGCATAGGGAACATGGTGGCAGAGATAAGAGATTGACAAATCAATCAATAAATATTTAATAAAGCACTCACTAGCTATGTGATCCTGGGCAAGTCACTTTACCCTGTTTGCCTCAGTTTTCTCACCTATAAAATGAACTAGAAAAGGAAATAGCAAACCAGTCCAGTATTTTTGCCAAGAAAACTCTAAATGGGGTCACAATAAGTTGAACATGACTGAAAAATGGCTGAACAACAACAAAAAAATCATCCATTGAAAAAGTATTGGGAAAAAGTTGATGGCCAAAAAAAGCAAATTTATATTTTACTCAGTAGGTAGTAATAATGATAATAATGATTGCTAGCACTTATATAGAGTTTTAAGATTCGGAAAGCAATTCTTGAATATTATCTCATTTTCTTTAAGCATGTAACCAATCTTTTAGCATGCCAAGTAATTTTATTGTTTGTTGTTGTTTAGTCATTTTAGTCATGTCAAAGCCCCATTAGTCCATGTGGGGTTTTCTTGGCAAAGATACTGCAACTCATTTTACAAATGAGGAAACTGAGGCAAACAGGGTTAAGTGATTTGTCTAGGATCACACAACTAGTATGAACTCAGGAAGATGAGTCTCCCTGACTTCAGGCCTAACACTTTATCCACCATGTCATTTAGCTGTCCTTCAAGTAGCTTTACACACAATAATTTTTTAAAAGTGAGACATTATTATTTTATTGATTAATTTTGCAGGTATTTTTTGGGGATGGCAGAAAAAAGTGAGAGGAAAGATGTGATATTCAAGAGTCAGACAGTAGAGGAATAAATTTTATATTTCTCTTTCTCAATTCATGAGCATCTCGGAATTTCATGTTTTCTCTCCATAAGACATCAGAACCAAATCAAGTTATTGTGATTAATAAATCTTATACATATAATTCCTGTTAGCATTAGAGAAAAATGTATACTATAGTCAACCTATTCCCTGGATGGTTAATAACATACTCAGAGAAACATAATTAACAGGCAGCAGAAATCTGAAAACAAAGTAGAGGTCCACCAAACTGCACAATTAGTTGAATAAATTCTGAAGTAAACATATAGTTAGAACTAGGAAGGGTCTCAGAAATCATCTAGTCTAGCCCCCTCATTTTACAAATGAATTACTTATTAAACACTGTTTCAATCCACATTCAGTTCCCATACTCCTCTTTCTGGATGCAGATGGCATTTTCCATCTCAAGTCTATTGGAATTGTCTTAGATCAGTACATTGCCGAGAAGAGTAAGCCTTTTATACTCATCACATAATCTTGCTGTTACTATGAACAATGTTCTCCTGGTTCTGCTCAATTCACTCAGCATCAGTTCATCTAAGTCTTTCTAGGTATCTTTGAAATCAACCTGTTCATCATCTCTTATAGACCAATAACATTCCATTACATTCATATACCATAATTTATTCATTCTCCAACTGATGGGCATCCAATCAATTTCCAATTCCTTGCCACTACAAAAAAGGTTTCTACAAACATTTTTGCACATGTGAGTCCTCTTCCCTCTTTTATGATCTCTTTGGGATATAGAACCAGTAGTGACACTGATAGAACAAAAAGTATGCACAATTTTATAGTCCTTTGGGAAGAGTTCTAAATTTGTTCTTCAGAATGGTTGGATCATTAATTGAGATAATTTTTTATAAAAATCTGTTTAGCTATGCTAAACCTGGCTTTATATTGTCCATGGGCATTATATTGATAGTGCATTTCAGTTTCTTTATTCCCAAAACAACACATTGGATTAGTACCTTGAGATATTTTCCTTGTCTTTATTTTATTTGGTGGTAAAACTAGGATGAGAGCCCAATTTATCTGAATTCATACTTTTTCCCCCTACATGCTGTTACCTGCATTTCAGTTAATAGCAGTTATGCACGTAATGTGCAATTGCTGATGCAAAACTGTCAGCATTTAAAATCTCTCAGCTTGTTTGATGGTTAATGGGTAGTTAAGGTTTACAATACTATTAAATTGATTGGAAAAAACTTACATGTACACAAGGAGCTGCCCTGACCTGCCCAAGTTTTCAGGTCTCTGTCCCCATGATGCAATAATTAGAGAGTACTCAACCGTGTGAAACCCAGAGCTCAAACCCCTTAGCTGAGCAAAGGGAGAAAGAATCAATTATAATCTCTCCATTCAAATAGCTGTGATTAGCCATAATAAAATGTCTGGTAATTGAGGCAGCACTGAAATTACCTCTTAGTATTACTAAAACTAAGATTAAATTAAGAGCATTCAGTTTAAACTTGCAATTTGGGTATTAAACTATCCATTAGGAAAATCAAGCTAAAGCTGCCTCAAATCAGCCTTAATGTAGGGATGACAGACCTTTCATGGTCAATTTCTATTTTTTCCCAAGTGAAAAATGGGGTTCCATTACCTTTCTTCTCTTTTCCTACTTCCAGATGAGTAAAAATAAATTCTTCTATCTTTTCCTTACAGTAACTTTTTTTTGGGTAAAATTATCATGTTTTGTGAACAACAAATTCCAAAACCAAGAAAGGACATGTTTGAAGTTGTATGGTATTAAAAAAAGAAGAAAAAAAGACTCTATTCCACATGGCATTCTATACTTAAGAGAACTAGTACAGTTAATTAAATGGTACAGTACATAGAACCTTGGACTTGGAGCCTGTGATACTTGCTATCTAAGTGATTCTGAGCAAATTATTCAACCTCTTTAAGCCTCACTTTCCTTCTCCCTAAAATGGGGATAAAGTTAGTGGTTGTGAGGATCAAATGAGATGATATATAAATGCTAGCTATTTATTAGATAAGTAGTAAATTCTCACTCAAAATATCAACCAGCCAGCCATAGAATCGACCTCAGTCTTGAAAGAGATCACAAAGGTATCCTGTTTAACCCTTATCCAAACCATGCTGGTTTAATAACATGATTTTTTAATCCTGATTCTGTCATGCATTTTATTAGCTATCTCTCCTAATAGAATATCCTCCATATATTAGGCTTTATCAAATTCACTGATGTAAAATGGTGAAGAAAACAGGGCTCCAGACAGAAGAATGAGGGCATACACCTTTCTCAGTAGTGGTGTAATTCTATGACATTCTATGCCACAATTGTGATATCAATTGTATGGGAAACTTCTGTTGAGGAAAGTCTGCCTACCATTGCAAATCATGGTTCCAGGGGCACTAAAAGTGGTTTTTACTCTAAGACCAAGTTATTATCTGTCATGCCATATACGTACTCCTTTCTTAAATAAATATAATAACTCTGCCACTAAAATAAATTGGATTAATTTGGCAAAATTTATTATTAATGATCATCTCCCTTTCCAAATGTTGATAATTTTAATGCACAATAACATATTCCAGAATTTTGATACAGATGCCCTTCAAGGTCACCGACCTGTTATTAAGGGGATTCATATTTCCCCCCTTTGTAAAAGTAAGCAAGCCATTTTCCAATGTCCAGTCTTTCACCACCAATCTCATCCTCTACAATTCCTTAAAGATCACCAACAGCAATTTACTCACCTACTCATTGGCTATTTTTTTTTTCATTTCTGACATATATAATTACTCTTCTCTAGAGAACTTGAACTAATTAATCTTTTAATATTTCTTCACACGTTTTTGTTTTCAATTCCTTCTTAACCAATTCAATTCCACTTTGCAACTTCAATTCAATTACTAATGTTAATAACACTATAAATGCATGTACACTATGTGATAGTAGCTACAAGCCTGCTATAATGCTTAGGGGAGATAAGATATGTAAATATTTTGCATATCTTAAAGCTTTTATAAAATGTGAGCTATTATGGCATTGTGCTAGACACAAAACCAGACAAAATAACCTCTGCCTTCAAAGAAATTGCATTCTACTTCAGCACGGTAACCACATGGACTAGAAGGTTCAAAAGAAGCCATACAGTTCCTGTCTAGCCTTTAGCCCATGATTCACTAGGGTCTGTAAATCAAACCTTCCCTAGTTAAAGAGGATCTGGGTGACTGCTGGGTGGGTAAAGTACATACCTTTACTCTCCAGCAAATTCTGGGTGATAGGACATAGAAACACACAAAGTACAAGATTTCCTTAGAGAACCTCTTTGCCCACCCCGCTTGCCCAATCTTCACAGGTCTAGCTTGATCACCAGTTGGCCATCTCCATTCTCATGGGATCATAAACCTGGAGCTAAAAGGGATTTCAGGAGCTATCTGATCAAATCAACTCTCTTGTTACAAATAAGGAAATGGAGGCCTAGAGAATTAAAAAAAATAACTTGCCTGCAGTCACACAATAAATGTCAGAGGCTGGACTTGAACACAGCTCTAGTTGAGTCAGGGATTTTTTCAGAATGTCATACTGCTTCCTCTCTCAGGTTAGGGCAAAATTTTGGTGAGATGGAGCAGAGCTAAATAGAAGAAATGGAAGAATTCTAACATGTTATGTGTGGTAGCAGAGGCACCAGATAGGAAATCAGGAGACATCCTGATTCTGGTCTTCCTCAAATGTGTAAACTTGGGGACATGAAGGTAGAGGCAACCATTTAACTTCTCTGGACCTCAGTTTCCTTATCTGTAAAATGGAAATAGTAACATCAAGTCCAAATCCCTCATGTTACGGATGAGTTTTAAATGACTTGTCCAGAGTGTCTGAAATCAAGTCTTTCTAAGCTAATCAACATTTACTAAACCTCTGTTGTATATTAAACACTGAAAGATGTTAAGCAAAGCAAATTTAAATAAGAAAAAGAAACAAACTATTTCTCATTCCTTCTTCTGAAAAGTAGATATCCTTTGATTCATATCTTTTGACCACTTATGCATGAGTTTATCTTTTAAAATTTTAAAATTCTCCCTTGTCTTTGACCCTGAAGCCAAAAACACTGGCTACCTAACCAAGTCACTGTTGGACATCAGTTTACTTATTTAGATAGTCATCACTCTTCTATTCTTGACCTTGAAACAACTCACAACTCTTAGAAAACTGAAAGTAACAACTAACTGAAGGGAACAATAAATATCTTTGTAGAAAAAATTCTGAGATGCAAAAAACATATATTACATTTTCTTCTTTGGTGCATTTAGTAAAACAGGCCTTAGAGAACAGAGCCACTTTGAATTTTTCACTATTATTATAAAGTACCTTCTGGGAAAAGTTGCAGAATGGAAAAGATGGCCTTGGCTTTTCCCATGACTACATCTGCTATCATAAGCACTCAGGGAAACAGAAGGAACCCTGTGCTTTGGTGAAATTTATAATTAATGCCTAGCTGGGTTATTGTTTTGGGTTCCACCCCATCCCCCACCCCCAAATGAAAGCTTTAAGAACTATGGCTACTGATATGCTTCTCCTTTCTAAATATGGCTGTGAACCAGTGATAGAAAGAATGAGAACACAGTTGGTGGACTTAATTATATATCATTACTCAAGATAATGGGAACATTTTAGGTAGAAATTAAACCTTTAGTGGTAGAGTCTTGCATCATTTGGGAATGTTAGTCAGCCCAATGATTAAAGAATAAAATATCCAGAAACTTCAAAGACTCTTTTTGTTACCTTATACCCCTATCTAAAACTTAGTAGAGAAACTCCTAAGAAGGTCCGCGAAGTTCATAGATATTTAATGACTTGCCCAGGAAAACACAGACCTAGAAAATATCATAGATGATATCTGAACACAGATCTTCCTGATTTCAAATCCAGCACTATAGCTATAAAACTTTTTTCCTTCGAGTCTTGATAATGGTCACACTTTTTAAAAACTCAAACATAAATGTGACTTACAAGCATAGGTACAACTTTAGCTTCACTTCTATCTTTATCAGCAACAGAATAGAAATATTATCTCCCATACACATACTCATGATGTACTCAATTAAAAGAAGTTATATAAGATACAAGTGGAAGGAAATAAGAATTTATTAGGTGCTAACTTGATGTTATAGATAGCATTCTGGGCCTCGAGTAAGGAATACTTGCTGAGTTAAATCTGACCTCAGACTCTTAGCTGTTTGATCCTGGACAACTCAATCTGTTTGCCTCAATTCCCTCATTTGTCAAATAATTTTGGAGAAGAAAATGGCAAACCATTCTAATATTTCTATCAAGAATGCCCAAGATAAATAATCAGACATACCTGATCTTAACCTGCCAGTTCAAATAAGCATCAGAGAAGTAAGCCCCAAAGGCATACTCTACTTGCTTTTGACTATATTTTTGCATTCTTTTACAGAAAATTCCATCGTTTTATCCTAGAATCTTGATTTGTGGAAAGGGTAAGGTAACAAACAAAGTCACTCAGTTCTGAATGAATTATTACATGATGTAAGAGGATGAAAACATTATTTCAAATAGATCACCATCTTTTTGTCTCCTGTCATCTTTGAGCCCTTTTTAAAAGCTAGCTCACCTCATGTATAAGTTCTTCTCATCACTGACACATTTATTAAGTATTCTTAAAATTTAAGTAATGTACACCAACATGTACAGAACACAAAACATTTAGCAAAATACTTTTAGAAGTAATCATGATATTTAACAATGACTAGCTCACAAGTGACAACTCATATATGTTAAAAGTCAGGCAAACACAGTTAAGTCTCTATTAGTGGGAATAATGAATCTCATGAAGTGGTACCATTCAAGTTCTAGTCCACTGGAAATATACAATAAGAATTTTTATAATGCAACTATTTCCTGGCATTCCTTATTGTGTACTAGTCAGGACCTGCTTCCATGCCTTAGTCTTTCTTGCCCCAGAACACATAAAGTGGTATTTACTATGATGTTGTTCATCATTCAGTCACGTCTGAATCTTTGTGAATCCATGACCATATTGTCCAGGGTGTTTTCTTGGCAAAGAAGCAATTTCTTTCCCCATTGGAATAAAACAAACAAAAGTTGAGTGACTTGCCTAGTAAGTGTCTGATGCAGAATTTGAAGACAGATCTTCCTGATTCCAGACCTCATACTCTATTCATTGAATTATCTAGATGGCCCAGGTACTTTCTATAGTGTGTCAAAATAAGCCAAATAGTGATTTGTTATTGCTTCTCCACTTCTCTGTACCCTTCAACAATCCATATTTTATAGCTATGTCGCATTGCATAAGTTTTATCAAAATTCAGAGTATTCAAAATTGTGATTTATAAATTTACTTTGCATTTTAAATACAACACCAGGAATATAAAAAAAAGAAAAGAAAAGAAAAAGAACGAAGAAATGTCCATGTGATGAAAGAAATGTCCAGGGGACTAACTGCACATTGCATCATATTAGTTTAATCAATATTCCATACATACTATACCACACTTACCTTTTTACTTTCTTTGTGATGCAGACTCTCATACTTTATTTCTATCTCCTAGAATATTTGATTTTCTTTGAGATTCTGTTCTAGTTATTTGTCCCATTTAATGGATCCCCATTTAGACTTTCAACCTACTCTTTCCTTACCTTTTGTCACCTTGATTTTAGGTAAGTCTTCTAAATTACTTCCAAACTGATGATCCAGAATTTGACAATTAGGCCACGCTTGAGAGCAATCAAATTAAACCAAACAATTTCTGAAATTCTACCCCCTATGCTGATAAAGTCTTTCTTTCTAATACTAATCTCAGAGCTAAGGCATGTTAAAACTAGCTAGCCAAATTATATAACAAGTAAACAAAATGTTAGAAATTTCTATGTGATTCAACAATCATTTATTAAACACATTCTATGATTTAGTCACATGCTAAATGCTAGATTTTACAAATAAAGTTGAAAGTAAAGTAGTCCCTGACTTCAAAGAGTTTACAACCTATGTATTTTTGTATTCTTACTTTATATTTTAAAAAGCCTTTAGTTATTTTAATGCAATATATATATAAACTTTCTCTAATTCAGAACTGTTTGAGGAAAAACTTATTCTGAGAAACTGTATTAGAACCCCACCAACATTTCTTAATATACTTTCAGAAACAAAAAGATACCAGAATATCCATTCTACTTAGGAGGTGATATTAACATCTTTGTTTTAATGAGAGTGAAATGAAATACCCAGAAAGGAAGGAAAGCATTAGTCATAAAATACTTATTGTGTATTATGTACCCTGCTAAGTGCAGGAGATAAAAATATAAATTCAAAAAAAGGAATTGAAAAGTAGTTGGGAAGGGAGGCATGTAGAGGGCTGCAAATAATGGGGAACTCTGGATAAGGTATAAGACCCTTTAGCCCAGAAGAACTGCTGACAATATCTGGTTTGGCTCTTTTTGGTGCCTATATCGCTTCCTGAGAAGTCAGAGATCCCCTCCCTTTGGTGTTCTCACCTTTTCCTGACAAGTCCAGGAGGGCATGACCACCTGTGTTCTACTTGAAGCAAGTAAAGAGAGGCATTTACATATCAATAGCAGGGTGCTTGTAGTTAGCACATACTCAGTGTGATTGATGAGATAATGGTTCTCTAGGCACATACTTAGTGTGCTGTAATGGTGTAAATACTGAGGTATTTAAGGGCAGAGAGGATAGGAAATAGAGACACTCTATCTTTGTCCAGCCTGGTGGCTCTCCTGACTTCTTCACTCCTCCACTAAGATCAAGGCTGGTCCAGAAATCCTCTAGAGACTAGTCCAGACACTACAGAGGAGGAGCAAAGAGATAGGCAGATTTGTAGGAAAAACTCATCAATGACAGGAGAGAGGGGATAAGTAATGGGGCAAGAGGGAGAGAGATTTTGTGAAGAGACAATATAGCGGGCTGCAGTAGGCAGTTCTCTGGCTAGGAGTCCCGTGGAGCTTAGTGAGCTCCAGGATGAATTTGCAATTGAGCTGGG
The DNA here is from genome assembly GCF_016432865.1 of Antechinus flavipes. Classification (NCBI taxonomy): domain Eukaryota; kingdom Metazoa; phylum Chordata; class Mammalia; order Dasyuromorphia; family Dasyuridae; genus Antechinus; species Antechinus flavipes. The sequence continues at coordinate 302,371,792 of NC_067401.1, read as the reverse complement.
GCTCAATTTTGAAATTATCTGGAAATTCAGAGGAAATCAGGAACTTCTAAGTAGTAAAGAAAAGTTACTTAATCCTGA